>NC_045980.1:34002004-34049504 GCF_010909765.2 Amblyraja radiata
ACGGAGGCGTTTGCCTGACCGTAGCAGCTGGAACAGTCCGTTGCAGGGGTGGAAGGGGTCTCTCATGATATTGTTGGCTCTGGAGTTGCACCTCCTGATGTATAGTTCCTGCAGGGGGGCGAGTGAAGTTCCCATAGTGCATTCGGCCGAACGCACTACTCTCTGCAGAGCCTTCTTGTCCTTGGCAGAACAATTCCCAAACCAGATGGTAATGTTCCCGGACAAGATGCTTTCCATCGCCGCTGCGTAGAAGCACTGGTGGATCCTCGGAGACACTCTGAATTTCCTCAATTGCCTTAGGTGGTAAAGGCACTGCCTTGCCTTACTCACGAGTGCTGAGGCGTGTGATGCCCATGTCATATCCTCGGAGATGTGGTCTCCCAGATATTTAAAACAGTCCACCCTATCCACAGGATCCCCATTTATCCTCAATGGAGTGTACGTCCTCGGATGATGTGCCCTCCTAAAGTCCACGATCAGCTCCTTCGTTTTTTTGATGTTCAAGAGGAGGCTGTTATCCTGGCACCAGAGTGCTAGACCAGCCACCTCCTCCCGGTAGGCCTTCTCGTCGTTGTCTGAGATCAGGCCCACCAGGTGACTGCCGTAAGATTTTCAACATGTTGAACATTTCTCAGCGACAGTGGCGACAATTTCTGCTGTCGTAGCTTGTCGCCAGGTGTTGTAGGTGAATTCCATTAAGATTAGTCTCTGGCAGTCGCTTAAAGAGTCGCCTAAGTGGCCTATAGAGGTGGCGCAGCGAGTAGTGCTGCTGCCTCACAGCGCCAGAGACCCGGGTTCGATCCCGACCAGGGGTGCTGTTTGTGACCCGCGTGGGTTTTCTCCAAGATCTCCAGTTTCCTCCCACACTCCAAAGACGTACAGGTTTGTAGGTTAATTGGCCTGGTGTCGATGTAAATTGTCCCTAGTGTGTGTGTAGGATAGTGTAAAGGGCCAGTCCCAATCGGCGATTTATTTCGGCATCATTGACTGCCGTATCAGGGTCGCCGAAAGATTTTGGACATAGGTGCAGAGAGTAGGCCATTCGGCCCTTCGAGCCAGCACCGCCATTCAATGTGATCATGCCTGATCATCCCCAATCAGTACCCCGTTCCTGCCTTCTCTCCATATCCCCTGACTCCGCTATTTTTAAGAGCCCTATCTAGCTCTCTCTTGAAAGCATCCGGAGAACCGGCCTCCACCGCCCTCTGAGGTAGAGAATTCCACAGACTCACCACTCTCTGTGAGAAAAAGTGTTTCTCATCTCCGTTCTAAATGGCTTACCCCTTATTCTTAAACTGTGGACCCTGGTTCTGGACTCCCCCAACATCGGGAACATGTTTCCTGCCTCTAGCGTGTCCAAGCCCTTAACTATCATGTATGTTTCAATGAGATACCCTCTCATCCTTCTAAACTCCAGAGTGTACAAGCCCAGCTGCTCCATTCTCTCAGCATATGACAGTCCCGCCATCCCGGGAATTAACCTGGTGAACCTACGCTGGGCTCCCTCAATAGCAAGAACGTCCTTCCTCAAATTAGGGGACCAAAACTACACACAATACTCCAGGTGTGGTCTCACTAGGGCCCTGTACAACCGCAGAAGGAACTGCAGAACGTTTGCACGTTCTCACCGTGGACTGCGTGGGTTTTCTCCGGGATCTCCGGCTTCCTCCCGCACTCCAAAGACGTGCAGGTCTGTCGGTTAATCGGCTTGGTGTAAGTGTAAAATTGTCCCTAGTGTGTGTGTGTGTGGGGTAGTGTTGGTGTGCGGGGATCGCTGGTCGGCACAGACCCGGCGAGCCGAAGGGCCTCCTTCTGCGCTGTGCCTCTGAACGGACGGTGATTTTAAACTAGATAAACAAATAGGCGCGGTGGTTAAGTCCAGCTTCTTTCACCTAAGGAAGCTGGCAAAGGTGAAGCCCATCCTCGAGCGGCAGCATTTTGAAACAGTAATCCATGCCTTTATTACATCTAGGCTGGATTACTGTAACGCACTCTACTCTGGAGTCGCACGAGCTTCATTGGCTCGTCTCCAGCTGGTTCAAAATGCTGCCGCTCGCCTTTTGACCGGAACTCGAAAGAGGGAGCACATTACGCCAATTTTGGCCTCCCTTCACTGGCTCCCAGTGCACTTTCGAGTTCATTTTAAAATTCTTTTATTTGTTTTCAAATCGTTGAATGGGCTCGCCCTGCCTTACCTCTCTGAGCTGCTCCACCTATATGCTCCTGCCCGGTGCCTCAGGTCAGCTGATCAGCTGCTCCTTGAGGTACCACGGTCTATGCGGAAGCTCAGAGGGGATAGAGCCTTTTCTGTTGCTGCTCCGGCACTCTGGAACACCTTGCCGCTGCACATCAGACAGGCCCCCTCACTGTCCATCTTCAAATCCTCCCTAAAAACTCATTTTTATTCTCTGGCTTTCGACACTGGCTGAGACATTGCTCCTGTTCTTAGTGCTTTTAATGTCTTTTAATTTCTACTGTTTTTAGTCCTTCGTTTTACGGTTTTTAATGGTTTGTAATAACTTTTTGTCCACGAGTTCTCATGTACAGCACTTTGTGGCAAATGCGGTTGTTTAAAGCGCTTTATAAATAAAGTTTATTATTATTAAACTGAACTTAACAGCGATTCCCGGAGCAGTGGCTTTTATCGCGTTAAGTTGATGAATGTAGCAACGTTTGATGTCTTTCAGGCACAAACGATGCATGGATCTGATTCTTTTGCTCTCTCTCTTGTTATCATCCTGCCGAGCAACGAGATCCATCTTTTAACGATACCTTTCCTGCAGTTTTAATGGACACACAGAAGCAGATTCGCTATTGATCCGATCCGCGCAGTTACTGGAGGAGGATCGATTATCTGCCCTGAGCTCCTCGCCAAAAGCGACCACGTTAAATTGAACCTGTCGCACATTGTGCGCAGCCTGGAAGCTCAGAAGCGCGTGCCCACCGCGACTGGATCAATTTGCTGCCCTGAGAGGAAGATATCAGCGCAGATAAACACTGCTATCGGGGCCCAGCAGCTTTCCACGTGTGGTTTATTTTGAGTTCTTCTTAACTCACGTCAACAGCAGTTTACACATTCTTATCCACCGTTTAGCTCAAATTCAAAGGAATTGTTTCCAAACTGATCGCGTTTTTAAAAAAATATCGAGTCGGAGGCCACGTCAACGGGTACTTTTTTAAGGCGGAGATAGACAGATTCTTGATTAGTACGTGCGTCAGGGGTTACGGGGAGAAGGCAGGAGAATGGGGTTAGGAGGGAGAGATAGATCAGCCGTGATTGAATGGTGGAGTTGACTTGACAATAGACAATAGGTACATGAGCAGGCCATTCGGCCCTTCGAGCCAGCACCGCCATTCAATGTGATCATGGCTGATCATCCACAATCAGTACCCCATTCCTGCCTTCTCCCCATATCCCCTGACTCCGCTATCTTTAAGAGTCCTATCTAGCTCTCTCTTGAAAGTATCCAGAGAACCTGCCTCCACCGCCTCTGAGGCAGAGAATTCCACAGACTCACCACTCTCTGTGGGAAAAGGTTTTTCCTCATCTCTGTTCTAAATGGCTTACCCCTTATTCTTAAACTGTGACCCCTGGTTCTGGACTCCCCCAACATCGGGAACATGTTTCCTTCCTCTAGCGTGTCCAAACCCTTAATGATCTTATATGTTTCAATAAGATGCCCTCTCATCCTTCTAAACTCCAGAGTGTACAAGCCCAGCCGCTCCATTCTCTCAGCATATGACAGTCCCGCCATCCCGGGAATTAACCTGGTGAACCTACGCTGCACTCCCTCAATAGCATGAATGGCGAACTCCTAATTCTGCTCCGATCACTTACGAACTTACGAACTCAGGTTCCCATTCAAATCTTTCCCCCCTACACCATAAACCTATGTTTTCTGGTTCTCGATTCCCCCCCCCCCCCCCCTCCAACCCCCCACTCTGGGCAAGAGACTCTGCTCCTATCACTGAAGAACTCATGAACTTACAGTATGAACACCTTAGCAGAATGGCCGAGAATGGCAAAAACTCATCAAGTCATAGATGACCTTAAGAAGGAACTGCAGATGCTGGTTTGCACTGAAAACAGACACAAAGTGCTGGAGTAACTCAGCGGGACAGGCAGCATCTCTGGAGAGAAGGAATGGGTGACGTTTCGGGTCGAGACCCTTCATCAGTTTTGGAACTATGGATGGTACTTATGTGCTTGTTTTTTTTTGCAGACTATATTTCTTTTCACTGTGTGTAATTTACATATCATTCATGTTTTTTTTGTGTGTGTTTGGCTGAGTCTATGGGTTTATGAGGCTGCTGCACACGAGAATTTAATTGTTGCTGTTTCTCACCTTGCTTTCAGCGATACCGCGCGGAAACGGGCCGCTCGGCCCACCGGGTCCGCGCCGACCAGCGATCACCGTCCCACGCGCACTAGGGACAATTTACAATCTTTACCGAAGCCAATCCACCTGCAAACCTGCACAGTAACGTCTTTGGCGTGTGGGAGTTAAGGGCCCTGTCCCACTGTACGAAGTAATTCAAGAGCTCTCCCGAGTTTAAAAGAAAATCAAACTCGTGGTAAGTACGTAGAATGTACGTAGCGGGTACGTCGGAGCTCGGGGGGTCGTCTCTTAGCGGCTCGTAACGCTAACGGCAGGTACTCGGGAAACACGATAAGCTTGTGAAGTTTTTTCAACATGTTGAACAATGTCCACGAGAGCCCCGAGTACCTACGAGCGGCCATTACCGTAAATCTCCGAGTTCGAATCAGGGCAAACTCGGGAGAACTCTTGAATTAGCTCGTACAGTGGGACAGGGGTTTAAATTGGTTTCTGTAAGTTGCCCCCAGTGAGCTAGTTTAGTTTGAAGAAGTCTGAAGAAGGGTCTCGACCCGAAACGCCACCCATTCCTTCTCTCTCGACCCGAAACGTCACCCATATCTTGGTTTAGAGATACAGCGTGGGAACAGGCCCTTCGGCCCATCGAGTCCGCGCTGACCAGCGATCCCCCGCACATTAACACTATCCTACACACACACACACACGGCACAAATTTACGTTTATACCAAGCCAATTAACCTGCAAACCCGCACGTCTTTGGAGTGTGGGAGGAAAGCGAAGATCTTGGAGAAAACCCACGCAGGGGAACGTGGAGACTCCATACAGACAGCACCCGTGGTCAGGATCGAACCCAGGTCTCTGGCGCCGTGAGGCAGCAACTCTACCGCTGCGCCACCGTGCATGCACCAATAAACTCGGTGTGTCTTGACAACCGTGTAGGAAGGAACTGCAGATGCTGGTTTAGACGCAAAGTGCTGGAGCAACTCAGCGGGTCAGGCGCCATCTCTGGAGAAAAGGAATGGGCGACGTTTCTTCAGACTCGTGAAGGGTCTCGACCCGGAACGTCACCCATTCCTTCTCTCCAGAGATGCTGCCTGACCCGCTGAGTGACTCCGGCATTCTGTGTCTCATCTTGACTTCTCCTGGACTAATGTTGACGTAATTTGCCCAAAAATAGTCAGCGATTAAGTCAATATTAATATTCCGGATGCTATATACATGGTCTATCTTTGCACTCTGATGGGCTTGTGTTCTATGTGGGAGGACTCTAATCAGACTGGGACTTTAGTAGGTGCAGAGTTGCTCACTAATTAGGGGGCTAAATGCGACTAGTCTGTATTCTCTCGATCTCTTCCACCAGTGGGAAGATCATTTACTTTGAGGTATTTGCTATTTGCACTTACTATTTCCTGGCTGTTTTAAAATAGCAACAAGTTAATAAAGTCATGGAGAGACGCAAAAAGCTGGAGTAACTCAACGGATCAGACAGCATCTCTGGGGAAAAGGAATTGGTGGCGTTTCGGGTCGAGACCCTTCTTCTTCGAGACGGACGGCTGTGGAGGCCAAGTCAGTGGATATTTTTAAGGCATGGATTGTCAGGTTCTTGATTAGTGCTGGTGTCAGGGGAGAAGGCAGGAGAATGGGGTTAGGAGGGAGAGACAGATCAGCCATGATTGAATGGCGGAGTAGACTTGATGGGCCGAATGGCCTAAATCTGCTCCTGTAACATGAACAGCCTCATTAGCCCCTTGTTTACCTATTGGTGCCTCAGTTGAAGCTTCCGTTGGGATATTTAAATAAAAAGGTTAATCAAATTAACAGATCAAGCTCCAGAGAAAATGTAAAGACTGATAACTTATTGTTACCATGGCAACGATTATTTAATTGGCAAGCTGAGTAATGGATTTTAAATATTATGATTTAAATTACGTGCTTTTTTTGCAAAAAGGTGTGTTTGTTTGGAGTCTCATTTTAGCATGCAGTTTTGTTAGCCATGTTCTGCCCTGCTTCTCATTTCACTGATGCACAGACTCTTAAACTAGTGTAGTTTAGTTTAGATTTGAGATACAGAGCGGAAACAGGCCCTTCGACCCACCAGCCATCCCCGCGCACCAACGCTACTATCCTACACACTCTACGGACAATTCACACTTGTACCGAAGCCAATTAACCTGCAAACCTGCGCGTCTTTGGAGTTCGGGAGGAAACCGAAGATCTCAGAGAAAACCCATGAAGAACGTGCAAACTCCGTACAGACAGCGCCCATAGTCGGGATCGAACCTGGGTCTCTTGCGCTGTAAACACCGTAAGGCAGCAACTCTACCGCTGCGCCACCGTGCCGCCCTGTTAGTGCAAAACCAGTTATTAATAGCGAGTCTCTCTGGAAGGTACTCATCAGCTTGCCTAATAAAGTGTGAATTGGGATAATCTGTTAATGGATCCGTGATGAGAAGATCAGAAGACCTAGGAACAGAATTAGGCCATTCGGCCCATCGAGTCTGCTCCACCATTCGATCATGGCTGATCTATCTTTTCCTCTCAACCCCATTCTCCTGCCTTCTCCCCATAACCTTCACACATAGAAACATAGAAAATAGGTGCAGGAGTAGGCCATTCGGCCCTTCGAGCCTGCACCGCCATTCAATATGATCATGGCTGATCATCCAACTCAGTATCCTGTACCTGCCTTCTCTCCATACCCCCTGATCCGTTTAGCCACAAGGGCCACATCTAACTCCCTCTTAAATATAGCCAATGAACTGTGGCCTCAACTACCTTCTGTGGCAGAGAATTCCAGAGATTCACCACTCTCTGTGTGAAAAATGTTTTTCTCATTTCGGTCCTAAAGGATTTCCCCCTTATCCTTAAACTGTGACCCCTTGCTCTGGAATTCCCCAACATCGGGAATAATCTTCCTGCATCTAGCCTGTCCAACCCCTTAAGAATTTTGTAAGTTTCTATATGATCCCCCCTCAATCTTCTAAATTCTAGCGCGTACAAGCCGAGTCTATCCAGTCTTTCTTCATATGAAAGTCCTGACATCCCAGGAATCAGTTTGGTGAACCTTCTCTGTACTCCCTCTACGGCAAGAATGTCTTTCCTCAGATTAGAAGACCACCCTTCCCAATCATTCCTAATCTTGCCTTAAAGATACCTATAGTAAACATGCAGGTACAGCAGTCAGTGAAGAAAGCTAATGGCATGTTGCTCCTTCATAACAAGAGGAGTTGAGTATGGGAGCAAAGAGGTCTTTCTGCAGTTGTACAGGGCCTTTAGTGACATTCCTGTCCTGGGCCTCCTCCACTGTCAGAGTGAGGCCAGTGCAAATTGGAGGAACAGCACCTGATATTTCACTTGGGCAGCTTACACCCCAGTGGTATGAACATTGACTTCTCTAACTTCAAGTAACCCTTGCTTCCCCCCTCTCTCCATCCCACCCCCACCCCAGTCGTACCAGCTTCAAAGTCGTCGTGTTGAGTCTCATTGTCGGTAACTAGTTTTCACCCAGCCGCCCACAGCCAACAATGTCCTGTTTCCTTTATCAGCGTTACTTTTTTTGCATATCTTTCATTCACTCGTTCTATTTCTCTCCACATCACCTTCTATATCTCTCGTTTCCCTTTACCCCTGTCTCTCAGCTTGAAGAAGATTCGTGGCCCAAAACGCCACCCATTCCTTCTCTCCAGAGATGCTGAGTTCCTCCAGCTTTTTGTGTCTCTCCATGACTTTATTAACATGTTTCTATTTTAAAACAGCCAGAAAACAGTAATTTCATGCAAATACCTCAAAGTAAATGATCTTCCCACTGGTGGAAGAGATCGAGAGAATATAGACTAGTCTCATTTAGCCCCCTAATTAGTGAGCAACTCTGCACCTACTGAAGTCCCAGTCTAATTAGAGTCCTCCCACATAGAACACAAGCCCATCAGAGTGCAAAGATAGACCATGTATATAGCATCCGGAATATTAATATAGCCTTAATCGCTGACTATTTTCAAACAAATGATGCCATCATTAGTCCAGGAGAAGTCAAGACCAGACGCAAAATGCTGGAGTAACTCAGCGGGACAGGCAGCATCTCTGGAGAGAAGGAATGGGTGACGTTTCGGGTCGAGACCCTTCTTCAGACTGGTTAGGGACAAGGGCAACGAGAGATATAGACGTTGATGTGGAGAGATAAAGAACAATGAATGAAAAGGGGTTACTTGAGGTTAGAGAAATCAATATTCATACCACTGTGCCCCTGTCCCACTTAGGAAACCTGAACGGAAACCTCTGGAGACTTTGCGCCCCACCCAAGGTTTCCGTGCGGTTCCCAGAGGTTGCAGGTGGTTGCCAGAAGTTGCAGGTATTGGAAGCGGGTAGGGAGACTGACAAAAACCTCCGGGAACCGCACGGAAACCTTGGGTGGGGCGCAAAGTCTCCAGAGGTTTCCGTTCAGGTTTCCTAAGTGAGACAGGGGCATTAGCTGCCCAAGGGAAATATGAGACGCTGTTCCCCCAATTTGCGTTTAGCCTCACTCCGACAATGGAGGAGACCGAGTTCTGTGTTGGGATCAGGTCAAAAAGTCACGGTGCACAGAAATGGTTCCCCCTGCTCGCATCGATACCAACGTCGACTCTTGTTTCTGGACTCATCTCAGCGTGAGCCGGGCTTCCAGCCACGGGTTGTTAATGAGCTGTGGGCTGCCCTTTAGTTACGCAGAGGCTTCTGCGGTCAGGCTTGATCAGAATTGAATTAGACAAGCAGCAGGCGCTGCCTAAAGCAGAACCAGCTCGTTGGCAAGCTGAACGTTGTCGACCATCCAGCAGGTTCAGACGAGCTTGTAGAATTAGTGGGCTGTGCTTCAAAACCTTGTAGATGAGCATATAAGGCCATAAGGTCATAAGGGATAGCAGTAGAATTAGGCCATTCTGTGCCACCAGGCTATTAAACTTGGCTCGGACAAAACTCTGAACATTAATAGCCCATTACCTGTTATTTGCACTTTATCAGTTTATTTATTCATGTGGGTATATATTTATATAATGGTATATTCTTACAAAATTCTTAAGGGGTTGGACAAGCTAGATGCAGGAAGATTGTTCCCGATGTTGGGGAAGTCCAGAACAAGGGGTCACAGTTTAAGGATAAGGGGGAAATCTTTTAGGACCGAGATGAGGAAAACTTTTTTCACACAGAGAGTGGTGAATCTCTGGAATTATCTGCCGCAGAAGGTAGTTGAAGCCAGTTCATTGGCTATATTTAAGAGGGAGTTAGATGTGGCCCTTGTGGCTAAAGGGATCAGGGGGTATGGAGAGAAGGCAGGTACAGGATACTGAGTTGGATGATCAGCCATGATCATATTGAATGGCGGTGCAGGCTCGAAGGGCCGAATGGCCTACTCCTGCACCTATTTTCTATGTTTCTATGTTTCTATATGGACACATTAATCTGTTTTGTAGTCAATGCCGACTATGTTCTGTGTGCTGAAGCAAAGCAAGAATTTCATTGTCCTATCAGGGACACATGACAATAAATTCTCTTGAATCTTGAATTGTGTGTAGTTTTGGTCTCCTCATTTGAGGAAGGACTTCCTTGCTATTGAGGCAGTGGTTCACGAGGCTAGTCCCCGGGATGGCGGGACTGTCATACGAGGAAAGATTGGAAAGACTGGGCTTGTATCCACTGGAATTTAGAAGGTTGAGAGGGGATCTTATAGAAACGTATAGAATTATAAAAAGGACTGGACAAGCTAGATGCAGGAAAAATGTTCCCAGTGTTGGGGGAGTCCAGAACTAGGACCCACACTCTAAGAATAAAGGGGAGGCCATTTAAAACTGAGATGAGGAAAAAAAAAATTCACCCAGAGAGTTGTGAATTTTGTTGAATTCTCTGCCGCAGAAGGCAGTGGAGGCCAAGTCACTGGATGAATTTAGACAGAGCTCTAGGGGCTAGTGGAATCAAGGGATATGGGGGAGAAGGCAGGAACGGGGTACTGATTGTGGATGATCAGCCATGATCACAATGAATGGCGTTGCTGGCTCGAAGGGCCGAATGGCCTCCTCCTGCACCTATTTTCTGTTTCTATGTTTCTATGTTTCAATCATGGCTGATCTATTTCTCCCGCCTAACCCCAGAATATGGAGCTATCTGTATCTAAGGCATGGGTGTCAGGGATTCTGAGGAGAAGGCGGGGAGAATGGGGTTCAAACCACTGGGCTGTAAGCTGCCCAAGCGAAATATGAGATGTTGTTCCTCCAATTTGCGTTTAGCCTCACTCCGGCAATGGAGGAGACCAAGGACAGGAAGGTCAGTCAGTGTGGGAATGGGAAGGAGAATTCAAGTGCCCAGCAACCGGGAGATCAGGTTGGTGCGGAGAACTACTGAAGAAATCAGGTCTGATGAAATGGAGTCAAAAGGCTGAGGTTACAATATCAATCACATCAGATCAATACCGAGTGCTTCAGAAAACTCCTGAAAACCCTGAATGATGATGAACAGTTCTCTGCAGAGAATTCCAACACTGCGGAACAAAATGTGTCATTTGATTGAAAGATGGGCAGATACATCACCCCATGACGAACCTTGGATCTAACAATCGGACTCGAAAGAAAACAGCGACTGTTGCCTTCCCCGGGGAATGTCGTCGCAGTAGTTTTGCAGCGATACAGTCATCATCATCATCATCGTTGTTGAAGAGACATCAACGGGCTTCTTCCCGCCTCCCCCCCCTTCCACCCCCACATCAGTCCGAAGAAGGGTCTCGACCCGAAACGTCACCCATTCCTTCGCTCCATAGATGCTGCCTCTCCCGCTGAGTTCCTCCAGCATTTTTGTCCACCGTCGATTTTTCCAGCATCTGCAGTTCTTTCTTGAGCATCAACGGGCACGGTGCCTTACAATGCCGCGTACGCCAGTGGTCGCAACTTCTACTGAAGTGTGGATGGCCGTTTTTCTCGCTAGGAGCTCATCCGCCCTTTGACAGGTCTTGTTTTTGGTCCTGCTGGGGGTCCACAGCTCCCCCCCCCCCGCTCCTCACCTGGCAAACCAGGTGGGGGAGATGGTTTAGTCGCCGGCTATCCGACCATGGAGCAGGTAGCGCGGGGGTTACATGGTACCCGTGGCGGGGGAACTCCCCCTCCCCCCTCCCCCCCCGAGCTGACCTTACAATACAACTTCATGATAGACATAAAAAGCTGGAGTAACTCAGCGGGTCAGGCAGCATCTCTGGAGAGATGGAACAGGTGACGTTT
Organism: Amblyraja radiata; assembly: GCF_010909765.2. Classification (NCBI taxonomy): domain Eukaryota; kingdom Metazoa; phylum Chordata; class Chondrichthyes; order Rajiformes; family Rajidae; genus Amblyraja; species Amblyraja radiata. The sequence continues at coordinate 34,013,577 of NC_045980.1, forward strand.
CAGGTCGAGACCCTTCTCCAGACTGGTTAGGGGGCAAGGCAAACGAGAGATATAGATGGTGTTGTGGAGAGATAAAGGAACAATGAATGAAAGATCGAGAGATGGTGTCGCAGAACTCTCGTCAGAGGGAGGAGGAGAACTTCTTCAAAGTAGACGTACAAGAACCTTGAGGAGATCTCTCAGTTGGAGCAGACAAAAGGGGTAAACCATTTAGAACGGAGACGAGGAAACACTTGTGTCACCCAGAGAGTGGTGAGTCTGCGGAATTCTCTGCGTCAGAGGGTGGTGGAGGCAGGTTCTCTGGATGCTTTCAAGAGAGAGCTAGATAGGGCTGTTAAAGATAGAGGAGTCAGGGGATATGAGGAGAAGGCAGGAACGGGGTACTGATTGGGGATGATCAGCCATGATCCCATTGAATGGTGGTGCTGGCTGGAAGGGCCGAATGGCCTACTCCTGCACCTATTGTCTATTATCTATAGAAGTGAGCACAATACTCTCCACAGCATGCCAGCTTACCTGTGTTTCAGTTCCCTGTGACAATCATCATTGCCTGCTGGATTTATAGCCCTTGAGATATTTTCTATTCGATGCCATCCATCACCTTATTCAACTAAACCAGCAAATTGACAACAAGCCTTCATTGCACAGATCAATCCGAAGCGGCATTTCCTTTTATTGAATTATCAATTTCTACTTTTGCATAAATAATTTCAGAGCTTCAAAAATATGCGGAATCCCCCACCAGGCAGCCCCCCCTAGCAGGGGAAGGCAGGTGTATTCATGGCAGTCCGATCATCTGTTGTCGTTCCATTAAAATATCTTCCCATTCTCAACGCTGTGCTGAATAGCAAGCCTTGCAGATGGCGATCACCTTGACACGAATGATTGAATGGGCTTTAGAGTTATTCTTGTGCAGCGGTTGATAGCCTTGGTTGTAAAGAAATCACAGCAGATGCCTTGCAAAATTGTTAAATCTATTCATATCGAAATATGATTTCTGCTCACAGTCATAAAGGCGTGGAGTGTAACCGAGTGGAAACAGGCCCTTCGGCCCGGCTTGCCCACGCCGGCCAACACAAGAGGATTTCAGTATCGGAGTAAAGAGGTTCTTCTGCAGTTGTACAGGGCTCTGGTGAGACCACGTCTGGAGTATTGCGTACAGTTTCGGCCTCCTAATTTGAGGAAGGACATCCTTGTGATTGAGGCAGCGCAGCGTAGGTTCACGAGATTGATCCCTGGGATGGCGGGACTGTCATATGAGGAAAGATTGAAAAGACTAGGCTTGTATTCACTGGAGTTTAGAAGGATGAGGGGGCGGGATAGAGGGAGAGAGGGAATGCCGGGGCTACCTGAAGTGAGAGAAATCAATATTCACACCGCTGGGGTGCGAGCTTCCCAAGCGGAATATGAGGCGCTGTTCCTCCAATTTGCGCTGGGCCTCACTCTGACAGTGGAGGAGGCCGAGGACAGGAAGGTCAGTGTGAACGCAGACTGGGCGATCGTTTCACGGAACACCTTCGCTCAGCCCACCTGAACCAACCCGATCTCCCGGTTACTGGACACTTTAATTCTCCTTCCCATTCCCACACCGACCTTCCTGTCCTGGGCCTCCTCCATTGTCAGAGTGAGGCTAAACGCAAATTGGAGGAACAGCATCTCATATTTCGCTTGGGCAGCTTACAGCCCAGTGGTATGAATATTGATTTCTCTAACTTCAGGTAACCCCGGCATTCCCTCTCTCTCCATCCCTCCCCCACCCAAGTCGCACCAGCTTCTCGTTCTCACCCAACAAACAGCCAACAATGGCCTGTTTCCTTTGTCAACGTTACTATTTTGCAAATCTTTCATTCATTGTACTTTATCTCTCCACATCACCGTCTATATCTCTCGCTCCCCTTATCCCCAACCAGTCAGAAGAAGGGTCTCGACCCGAAATGTCACCCATTCCTTCTCTCCAGAGACGCTGCCTGTCCTGCTGAGTTACTCCAGCATTCTGTGTCTATCTTCGGTTTGAACCAGCATCTGCAGTTCCTTCCTACAATAGACAATAGACAATAGGTGCAGGAGTAGGCCATTTGGCCATTCGAGCCAGCACCGCCATTCAATGTGATCATGGCTGATCATCCACAATCAGTACCCCGTTCCTGCCCTCTCCCCATATCCCCTGTCTCCACTATCTGCAAGAGCCCTATCTAGCTCTCTCTTGAAAGCATCCAGAGAATTGGCCTACACTGCCCTCTGAGGCAGAGAATTCCACAGATTCACAACTCTCTGGAAGTAAAATAAATTCCTCATCTCCGTTCTAAATGGCTTACCCCCACAGTCTTAAACTGTGGCCCCTGGTTCTGGACTCCCCCAACATCGGGAACATGTTTCCTGCCTCTTGCGTGTCCAATCCCTTAATAATCTTACATGTTTCAAATAAGATCCCCTCTCATCCTAACATAGAAACATAGAAACATGTTTCTATGTTAGGAACAGCCTTCTAAATTCCAGAGTGTACAAGCCCAGCAGCTCCATTCCATCCACATATGACAGTCCCGCCATCCCGGGAATTAACCTGGTGAACCTACGCTGCACTCCCTCAATAGCATGACTACATAAGGTCAGTATGGGAATGGGGAAAGGGGAATTAAGGTTTCAGAGTCAGTTTATTGTCACATGTGGTATAGGGAAATTAAAGTGTTTGACCACCAGGAGATACGAAACTGCCGATGATCTAGCGGTAAGCCAAGTGCGTAGAGACTCAGGCAAAGCAGAGACATCCCACTTGGAATTTCAACCTCCTCCCACAAATCGTCGAGTATCTTGTGAAACTCTGGGATATAAAAATGACTTATCTCACCGCAGTTATCAAACGGAAGACTGGTGTCGGCATATAGTGGCTTGCAAAAGTTTTCATACCCCTTGAACTTTTCCACATTTTGTCACGTTACAACCACAAATGTATTTTATTGGGATTTTATGTGATAGACCAACACAAAGTGGCGCATAATTGTGAAGTGGAAGGAAAATGATACATGGTCTTCAAATTGTTTTACAAATAAAAAACTGAAAAGTGTGGCGTGCAAAAGTATTCAGCCCCCCTGAGTCAATACTTTGTAGAACCACCTTTCGCTGCAATTACAGCTGCAAGTCTTTTGGGGTATGTCTCTACCAGCTTTGCACATCTAGAGACTGAAATTTTTGCCCATTCTTCTTTGCAAAATAGCTCAAGCTCAAACTCAGTCAGATTGGATGGACAGCAATTTTCAAGTCTTGCCAGAGATTCTCAATTGGATTTAGGTCTGGACTTTGACTGGGCCATTCTAACACATGAATATGCTTTGATGTAAACCATTCCATTGTAGCTCTGGCTGTATGTTTAGGGTCGTTGTCCTGCTGGAAGGTGAACCTCCGCCCCAGTCTCAAGTCTTTTGCAGACTCTAACAAGTTTTCTTCCAAGATTGCCCTGTATTTGGCTCCATCCATCTTCCCATCAACTCTGACCAGCTTCCCTGTCCCTGCTGAAGAAAAGCATCCCCACAGCATGATGCTGCCACCACCATGTTTCACAGTGGGGATGGTGTGTTCAGGGTGATGTGCAGTGTTAGTTTTCCGCCACACATAGCATTTTGCATTTAGGCCAAAAACTTCAATTTTGGTCTCATCTGACCAGAGCACCTTCCTCCACATGTTTGCTGTGTCCCCCACATGGCTTGTGGCAAACTGCAAACGGGACTTCTTATGGCTTTTTTCAACAATGGCTTTCTTCTTGCCACTCTTCCATAAAGGCCCGATTTGTGGAGTGCACGACTAATAGTTGTCCTGTGGACAGATTCACCCACCTGAGCTGTGGATCTCTGCAGCTCCTCCAGAGTTACCATGGGCCTCTTGGCTGCTTCTCTGATCAATGCTTTCCTTGCCCGGCCTGTCAGTTTAGGTGGACGGCCATGTCTTGGTAGGTTTGCAGTTGTGCCATACTCTTTCCATTTTCGGATGATGGATTGAACAGTGCTCCGTGAGATGTTCAAAGCTTGGGATATTTTTTTATAACCTAACACTGCTTTAAACTCCTCCACAACTTTATCTCTGACCTGTCTGGTGTGTTCCTTGGGCTTCATGATGCTGTTTGTTCACTAATGTTCTCCAACAAACCTCTGAGGCCTTCACAGAACAGCCGTATTTATACTGAGATTAGATTACACACAAGTGGACTCTATTTACTAATTAGGTGACTTCTGAAGGCAATTGGTTGCACTGGATTTTATTTAGGGGTATCAGAGTATAGGGGGCTGAATACTTTTGCACGCCACACTTTTCAGTTTTTTAGTTGTAAATAAATTTGAAAACCATGTATCATTTTCCTTTCACTTCACAATTATGCGCCACTTTGTGTTGGTCTATCACATAAAATCCCAATAAAATACATTTACGTTTGTGGTTGTAACGTGACAAAATGTGGAAAAGTCCAAGGGGTATGAAAACTTTTGCAAGCCACTGTAGGTAATGAGATTTGAGTTCGCATATTTATAGACTCCCTGAACAACTCAGCGGTTTGAAAGAATAAAACGCACAGATGTCCCTTTTATTAAAATAGGAATATGTTTCGATAATGTGTCGACGTGAACGTGTACAATCGCTGAACACTTGTGTTTGGTCCGCCAAGGCCTGCTGGATCTCCCGGTTGACAACCATTTTAACTGCCCCTCCCATTCGCACACTGAGCTCTCTGGCCTGAGGGCTCCCCCACTGTTAGAATAAGGCCACAAGCAAACTGGAGTTCGCTTGTGTTCGCTTAACAGCCTCTCCCATTTTGGCTCGCAAATTACGCGTGGCTCCAACTAGACAATAGGTGCAGGAGTAGGCCATTCGGCCCTTCGAGCCAGCACCGCCATTCAATGTGATCATGGCTGATCATCCCCAATCAGTACCCCGTTCCTGCCTTCTCCCCATATCCCCTGACTCCGCCATCTTTAAGAGCCCTATCTAGCTCTATTTTACTTCGGAGTCACGTGAGTGACTACGTGAAGAACCCACTTCCAACGCATGCGTGTCATATCGCTACACGCATTGCACGAGTCAACAGGAGGGGGGAGGACGTCCCCCAGTAACGGGAGAAGATAAAAGGACCAGCAAAAGGCAGGTAAGGACTCTGCATTTTTAGTTTACACAAATGGATAGAGTAAAAAGGAAGCGGTCTGCTAAAAAGCTGCCCGAGAAACGCGTTGTAAACGTGGATGAACGGCAGAGACAGCAGCCGTCGGCTCTAGAGGCCTCGGTAGAGGAATCAGCTGTGCCAGAAATCATTCTGGCACCGACGAAACTTACTTCCCGGCCGGGAGGCAAAGTTCAAACGAAAACGCACCATCTAGCAGAGCTCGACTTGGAGCAGCAGCGGGCGACCAGCCCGTATCAATATCGGACCAGGGCTGAACGGGTGCGGGAGACGGAACAAACCCGCTATGAGTGGCTGCATACGGGGCAGCCAGGAGAAACAGCTGACCGGGAACAGACGTGGACCGACAGTCAGGACCGGTGTGGCCAGCGGCGGGACGAGGAAAGCCCGCAAACCAGCACCCGTGAGTACCGGGGACGGGAACAGCGGGGATACAGAGAAGGGCAGCACACTGCTGAAAGGCTGCAGGAATGGGAGCAGCCAAAAATAGCAAGTGCAGCTCAACATAAAGACCGTCTAAAGGAGCTGCTGGAGGAGCTCCTTCACAGTGGCAGTCCCATGAATGTGGAGACTAGCCACAGTGGGCAGGCAAGCCCCATATGGGTACCTCGTGAGGGACCCCCTGAAATCTCGACCTCTTCGGAGGAGAGTGGGCAGGACCCTGATGGGCCAGACCCTGATCACACAGCTTCCCATGATCCTGAATCTGCAGAAAAACATACACTGCTGGACATGGTGGCTGATTACTTCAAACCAAGTCAAACAGGGGCAGACTTGGATTCCAGGATGGCAGCCAGTATTAATTACATGTCTGGCCATCAACTCCAACAACAAATATTCACAGAGACACTGGCCAGACATCTGCCACCTGGTAACTGTGATGCATTACAAATCCCCAGTGTCAACCAATGCATTTGGAAGCATATGGGGAGGGACATCAGGAACCAGGACCTCAAAATCCAGAAAACCTTAAAGGGGCTTACGGCAGGGATCACAGCCTACACCCGCACCCTGGACAAAACAGAGCTAACTAAAGACCACCAAGACGCACTAGCTCTGTTTTGTAATGTACAATATGAGCTGAATAGCATGCGGAAGGCTGCTATTCAGCCGACACTGGATCCCAAATACGCAACAATTTGCAAACAAAGAGCCGTTAAAACCTCAACCCTTGTGTTTGGGCAAGGCCTGTCCAAACAGGTCAAGAAACTGGACGAAGAAGCCAAGACATTGGGGCTCATCAAAGCCAGCACGAAGGCTTATTTTGGATCACGGTACCAGCCACATGTAAGAGCGATAAGTGTGGCTCATACCAGTGGCACTGCCAGAAACCAATACAACCCACAGCAGCCTTTTTTAGGGTATGGCCAGGGACGGCCACCCTGGAAGATGCGGAAGCCTCAACCTCCAGTACAACCTCGAACACAATCAATAAAAACAGAACCCCCCTTTTTCAAAAAACCAAGAAAATAATACAACCATCAGTAACCATGGAGGTAGGTGGGTGGGGCTCTTTTGTGGGGGAGGTTGCAATACGACAGTTATGAATGGTGTAAAATCACTACAGACTCGTATATTCTAAGCAGTATTCAGGGTTATCTGATAGAATTTACTCATTCCAATAACCCCCCAGTACAACATACACCAGAAAGGCATTTCGTCCTTACAAAAACCGAACAATCTAAAGCCCACATGGAGCTACAACGATTGTATACAAAAGGTGTGATTGAGCATACTACTCATGAACAATTAAAATTTGTATCAAACATATTTATTAAAAATAAAAAAGATGGGGGTTGCAGGATTATCATTGACCTTTCAACCCTAAACACATTCGTTCAATATGTTCATTTTAAGATGGATACCTTTATCACTGCTAAAGAATTAGTATCAGCTGGTTTCTATATGACAAGCATTGACTTAAAAGATGCATACTATACAGTACCCATCAGAGGGGAACACAGACGGTAGTTAAGTGTAAATTGATACCAGAAACTAATATGGATTATCTAGGATTCACCATTAACACGGTCAATATGTTAGTAAATTTACCAATAGATAAAGCCGCAGCGAGCTTCTTAACACCAACAGACCCTCCATTAGACGGGTAGGCCGGATAATTGGGAAGATTGTGGCTACATTCCCGGCCACTCATTTTGGGCCATTACATTATCAAAATTTGCAAAGAGCAAAAATTAGAGCACTCAAATTTAACAAAGGTCATTTTGATAGACCTATGGAGCTGCCTACGGAAGCTATAATTGAACTACAGTGGTGGGAACATAGCATTAGGTATTGCTCCAACCCCATCATTATTGACAACTCGTCTATGGTATTACAAAATGGTGTATCCAAAGAAACATTTGGATATCGGCAACATACCTACCAGGTAAGCTAAATTCAGTGGCAGACACCAGGTCACGCAAATTTAATGAAAACACGGAATGGATGTTAAATAAAAATGTATTTGCTGAAATTACAGCAAAATATGGTAGACCAGATATTGATATTTTTGCGTCCAGGTTGAATCACCAATTTCCAAGGTATGTGTCCTGGGAACCAGACCCTGGGGCAGAAGCTACAGATGCTTTCTCACTGCATTGGGGGAAATGGCGGTTTTTATGCTTTTCCCCCGTTCTGCCTCATCAATCGGGTACAAAGGAAAATTCAACAATATTCGGCATCTGGGATTCTCATAGTACCCGATTGGCCTACTCAACCGTGGTATTCGGTCATACAGGGGATGGTGTTAGAACCATGTTCCATTATTGGACATAGCCCGAATTTATTAATTCATCCAGTAACTGGGGGGCAGTCACCCATGCCATAAGACTATGGATTTGTTGATTTGTAGAGTCTGAAAGACCCACTACACGGCATGGGGCTGTCAGACAGGACGATGAATCTCATCACATCCGCACAAAGACTGTCAACACGGAAGCAGTACCTCGGACACATCAAGAAATGGGGCATATGCTGCTTTGACAACAACCTCGACCAAAGGGCCAAGAACATTCCAGCTGTATTGGAATTCTTAACAAACCTCCATTATGATAAACGATTGGGCTACAGTGCCATCAATAGTGCCAGAAGTGCACTCTCCAATTACCTATCATAAGGAACGGAACGGCACACGGTGGGAACGCACCCCCTGGTAACAAAACTTATGAGGGGCATATTCAATGCAAATCCCCCTAAAACCAGGTACTCCAAAATCTGGGATGTGGGTGTCGTTTTGAACATGCTGAGGAGCTGGTCGCCCATAACAGCATTATTACTGCAGAAACTGACCATGAAGATGGTTATGCTCATGGCGTTAGTTACTGCACAACGAGTCCAGTCATTAAGCAAACTGAGCCTGGACTCCTTGATCATCTCACCCGAGAAACTGGTGTTTGTCATACATGAGTTAATAAAACAAACAGACCAGGCTCATCGGGTCAAGTGATTGAATTTATGGCATATCCATATGACGAACGTCTGTGTATAGCCAGACATATCCAATTATACATGGAATATACTAAGAGCATTCGAGGTCAGGAAATGGCTTTGTTAATTTCTTACAAGAAACCGCACAAAAGGGTCACGATCCAAACTATCTCAAGGTGGCTCAAATGTGTCCTAAAGATGGCAGGAATAGACACTAATGTTTTTAAATCTCATTCCACCAGGGCTGCAGCAACATCCGCAGCAAAAATTCTGGAAGTACCCACGGACCAAATCCTCAGAATAGCAGGATGGTCATCCGAAAGGACTTTCCAAAGGTTTTATAATAAACCAGTTTTGGAGCCATCATCATTTTCGGAAAGCATTTTACGTTCAATATTATAATTTGCCCGAAGGGTTACAGGGCTATGATTTCAATTAATACATTTATTTTCTCGTTATATCACACAAGTCTTTGTATAAGTGTGTCTAAAATTGCTAATGATACTCTCTCCCAATACCCAAGGCAGTTGTGAAGCATGGACTCGTTCCACGGCATGAGGTCACAGAGCTTTGAAATCTTCACGTAGTCACTCACGTGACTCCGAAGTAAAATAGTAAGATTAAACGAGAACTTACCAGTTTGAAGTTTGATCTGTATTTTATGAGGAGGAACGTTGAGGGAATACGTGCCCTCCGCTCCCACCCTCCTATGATCATATCAAAAACTGGTATCTCTTTGATAATCTTACTATGTTAGGTCATTATAGTTTCTGTGACCTCACACCGCTGCTTTGAAGAATGACACGCATGCGTTGGAAGCGGGTTCTTCACGTATTCCCTCAACGTTCCTCCTCATAAAATACAGATCAAACTTCAAACTGGTAAGTTATCGTTTAATCTTACTATCTTGAAATTATCCAGAGAACCTGCCTCCACCGCCCTCTGAGGCAGAGAATTCCACAGACTCATCACTCTCTGTGAGAATTCCACAGACTCACAACTCTCTGTGAGAATTCCACAGACTCACCACACTCTGTGAGAATTCCACAGACTCACAACTCTCTGTGAGAATTCCACAGACTCACCACTCTCTGTGAGGAAAAGTGTTCAAGTTCATGTTCAAGTGAGTTTATTGTCATGTGTCCCTGTATAGGACAATGAAATTCTTGCTTTGCTTCAGCACAACAGAACATAGTAGGCATTGACTACAAAACAGATCAGTGTGTCCATATACCATAAAAAGTGTTTCCTCGTCTCCATTCTAAATGGCCTACCCCTTATTCTTAAACTGTGTGTGGCCCCTGGTTCTGGACTCCCCACAACATCGGGAACATGTTTCCTGCCTCTAGCGTGTCCAAACCCTTAATAATCTTATATGTCTCAATAAGATACCCTCTCATCCTTCTAAACTCCAGAGTGTACAAGCTCATACCAGGAGACAGCCTGATTGCACAGAAAAAATCTTGCAGCGTGAGATAATGGGATTGGGAACACCGACAGGGAAAGAGGGAGAGAGAGAGAACAGGCATCAACAGACCCAAAGTGTATTGAGAGTTCAATGCGGAGGAGTTTCCAGTACATTAAAGGGCCTGTCCCACATGCGATTTTTCTGCGACTAGCCGGCACCCGCCATTGTCGCAGCAGGCAGCCGAAAATATTCAACACGTTGAAAATCCAGCGGCGATCAGAAAAAGTTACGACTCTCTGGGCGACCACTCACCACCAAACAGGCGTCACCCTGCGACATCGAGTCTTTCCTCGTCTCCGTTCTAAATGGCTTCCTCCTTATTCTTAAACTGTGGCCCCTGGTACTGGACTCCCCCAACATCGGGAACATGTTTCCTGCCCCTAGCGTGTCCAAACCCTTAACAATCTTATATGTTTCAATGAGATACCCTCTCATCCTTCTAAACTCCAGAGTGTACAAGCCCAGCCGCTCCATTCTCTCAGCATATGACAGTCCCGCCATCCCGGGAATTAACCTTGTAAACCTACGCTGCACTCCCTCAATAGCAAGAATGTCCTTCCTCAAATTAGGGGACCAAAACTGCACACAATACTCCAGGTGTGGTCTCACTAGGGCTCTGTACAACTGCAGAAGGACCTCTTTGCTCCTATATTCGATTCCTCTTGTTATGAAGGCCAACATGCCATTCGCTTTCTTCACTACCTGCTATACCTGCATGCTTACTTTCATAGACTGATGTACAAGGACCCCCAGATCCCATTGTACTTCCCCTTTTCCCAACTTGACGCCATTTAGATAGTAATCTGCCTTCCTGTCTTTGCTACCAAAGTGGATAACCTCATATTTATCTGCATTAAACTTAATCTGCCATGCATCTGCCCACTCCCCCAACCTGTCCAAGTCACCCTGCATTCTCATAGCATCCTCCTCACAGTTCACACTGCCACCCAGCTTTGTGTCATCTGCAAAGTTGCTAATGTCACTTTGAATCCCTTCATCCAAATCATTGATGTATATTGTAAATAGCTGCGGTCCCAGCACCGAGCCTTGTGGTGCCCCACTAGTCACTGCTTGCCATCCTGAAAGGGACCCGTTAATCCCTACTCTTTGTTTCCTGTCTGCCAACCACTTCTCTATCCATGTCAGCACTCTACCCCCTTGCAAGAAAGTCCTTGCAAGAAAGGTTTTGGCCGCCCACCCTGACAAGGAACTGTCCTCCAGATAGAATTCCAACTTTGCCTGGGATTTTTAGGCATGTTTTACAGTGTTAGTTGGTACCAGACTTCCCAGGGGAATAAAGGCAAGGCACTAATAGACAAATCTCCGCGTACACAGTATGGGCTGGATAATTGGAAGATTAAACCAGAGGTTGAACTGTTGAATTTATTAGCGACTTTACTTAGCATATGTTTACAGAGAGAATCCTCCTGGGAGGGATTTAAGTGCAACTCACATTAGAGTTTGGAGCATAAAATTACACCTCACATCCCAAATTATGCTAAGTCCCATCAACGGGACGGAGGCACGGGTTGCTGCCTCACAGCGTCAGAAACATCCGGTTCGATCCCGACTGTGCAGCATAGGTTCACCAGGTTAATTCCTGGGATGGCGGGACTGTCATACGCTGAGAGAATGGAGCGGCTGGGCTTGTATACTCTGGAGTGTAGAAGGATGAGAGGGCATCTCATTGAAACATACAAGATTGTTAAGGGCTTGGACACGCCAGAGGCAGGAAACATGTTCCCGATGTTGGGGGAGTCCAGAACCAGGGGCCACAGTTTAAGAATAAGGGGTAAGCCATTTAGAACGGAGACGGGGAAACACGTTTTCTCACAGAGAGTGGTGGGTATGGGTAAGTTGGGCCGAAGGGCCTGTTTTCATGCTGTATGACTCTATGACTCTACTAGCATCAGGCTCCTCTTAAATCTTGCCCCTCTCATCTTAAACCTTGTCCTCTGGGTCTTGATTTCCCCACTCAGTGTGTTGAGTATCTCGGCATAATGGCGTAGGGGAATCGAGGACCAGAGGAGATAGGTTCAAGGTGAAGTGGAAAAGATTTGATAGGTATATGAGGGGTAACTTTTTCACACAAAGGGTGGTGGGCGTACGGAACGAGCTGCCGGAGGAGGTGGTTGAGGCAGGGACTATCGCAACGTTTAAGGCATGTGCATGGATAGGACAGGGTTTGGAGGGATATGGACCAAGCGCAGGCAGGTGGGACTAGTGTAGATGGGACCTGTTGTTCGGTGTGCGTAAGTTGGGCCGAAGGCAAACTATATGGCTCTATGGCTCAATAACTATGTCGATAGTCTTGCCTCTTGCCTCACTGTGTTTTCTTCTAACTTTAAATGGTCATTTTTGGCCCTTAGACCATTCCTGACTCAGTCACACGGCCCAGACCCATCGCACAAACCAACCTCCCTTCCATTGAATCCATCTACACTGCATCTGCCTCCGATAACGCACGCCACAACTCACACCTCACGCTGCCTCGGCAAGGCCAGCAGCATAATCAAGGACCAGTCTCACCCCCGGCCACTCCCTCTTCTCCCCTCTCCCATCGGGCAAGAGGTACAGAAGTGTGAAAACAAACGCACACCTCCAGATTCAGGGACAGTTTCTTCCCGGCTGTTATCAGGCAACTGAACCATCCTACCACAACCAGAGAGCGGTCCTGAACTATCAGCTACCTCATTGGTGACCCTCGGACTATCCTTGACCGGGCCTTGCTGGCTTTACCTTGCACTAAACGCTATTCCCTTATCATGTATCTGTACACTGTAAACAGCTCGATTATAATCATGTGTTGTCTTTCCGCTGACTGGTTAGCACGCAACAAAAGCTTTTCACTGTACCTCAGTACACGTGACAATAAACTAAACTGAACTATAACCTACTGTGCATTCATCCATCAAGCTCTTGAATTCCTCCTCTGATATCTTCAACCTATTTCACTCTGCTCCTCTTTAACGCTCCCATTGAAACCTAATTCAGTGGCAAAGATACTGATCATCTGTTTTTTCTTGGTGTCAAAGGATTCTGCTTGCCAATACTCTTGTAAAGGATCTTAAGCCATTTTACGATCTTCTATAAACATTCTATTAGTTGTTGTTGTCCTGTTGGAATGAGAAAAGCTCGGTCACGTTGAGATTTTAATGACCGGCTCTTAAGGGCCTGTCCCACTTAGGAGACTCTTTAGGCGACTGCCAAGGACAGGTTTCAATGGAATTCACCTCCGACATTCTTGCTATTGAGGGAGTGTAGCGTAGGTTTACAAGGTTAATTCCCGGGATGGCGGGACTGTCATACGCTGAGAGTATGGAGCAGCTGGGCTTGTGCACTCTGGAGTTTAGAAGGATGAGAGGGCATCTCATTGAAACATATAAGATTGTTAAGGACTTGGGCACACTAGAGGCAGGAAACATGTTCCCGATGTTGGGGGAGTCCAGAACCAGGGGCCACACAGTTTAAGAATGAGGGGTCAGCCATTTAGAACGGAGACGAGGAAACATTTTTTCTCACAGAGAGTGGTGAGTCTGTGGAATTCTCTGCCTCAGAGGGTGGTGGAGGCAGGTTCTCTGGATGCTTTCAAGAGAGAGCTAGATAGGGCTCTTAAAGATAGCGGAGTCAGGGGATATGGGGAGAAGGCAGGAACGGGGGTACTGATTGGGGATGATCAGCCATGATCACATTGAATGGCGGTGCTGGCTCGAAGGGCCGAATGGCCTACTGCTGCACCTATTGTCTAAAATGATTACCAGTTGCATCTCGTTCCTAAGTATTCCAGTGAATTAGAACAATAGTAAGTGTTCATCTGACTTCACAGAGTAGCCCTGGGTACTTAGTACTTGGACAGCTTACACCCCAGCGGTATGAACATTGAATTCTCCAACTTCAAGTAACATTTACTTTCCCTCTCTCTCCATCCCCTCCCCCTTCCCAGTACTCCGACGGTCTGACTGTCTCCCTGATTAAATTTTACCTCTGTCTGCTTCCCCGTCACCTTCCCTGAGCTAACAATGATCTTCTCTATATTCTAATTGAACTCCATCCCCTTTGATGTCTCATTTTCACACCTTGCCCTTGCTTATCTCTGTGCCGTCTCCCTCTCCCCTGACTCTCAGTCTGAAGAAGGATCTAGTGGGAGAGTCTAGGACCAGAGGTCACAATCTCAGAAGTAAAGGATGTTCATTTAGCAAGGAGATGAGGAGGAATTTATTTACTCAGAGGGTGGTGAATCTGTGGAATTCTTTGCCACTGTGGAGCTGTGGAGGCCAAGTCAGTGGATATTTTTAAGGCAGAGATAGACAGATTCTTGATTAGTACAGGGTGTCAGGGGCTATGGGGAGAAGGCAGGAAAATGGGGTTAGGAGGGAGAGATAGATCAGCCATGATTGAATGGCGGAGTAGACTTGATGGGCCGAATGGCCTAATTCTACTCCTATTCCTTATGACCTTATCTCGACCTGAAACGTTACCCATTCCTCCTCTCCAGAGACCCCTTGTTCTGGACATCCCCAACATCAGGAACAATCTTCCTGCATCTAGCCTGTCCAATCCCTTAAGAATTTTGTAAGTTTCTATAAGATCCCCCCTCAATCTTCTAAATTCTAGCATGTACAAGCCGAGTCTATCCAGTCTTTCTTCATAGGAAAGTCCTGACATCCCAGGAATGTTTCCGCGCTGTGTCTCGAAACTACTACGAACAAAACTGCCCGCGTTTGGCCCATATCCCTCAAAAACCGTGATAAAGGTCCCGTTGTGAGGCAGTGCCTCCTGTAGGTCCCGTTTTGGAGGGTGGGAGAGGTCGGTGCCCGCTCAATATGTCGGCCGCTAATCCGCACGCGCTCCGCTATCGAGCCCTCTGCCACGCGTTGCCTCCGGGCTCCGGCTCTTCATTATGAATTAACTCCTGTTGAAGCATGAATGGATATTGCTGCCTTGCGGGCTTGTTCGTAGCACCATGCCAGCCCTGTCTACTGACAAGCGAAGCTTGCTGACCTTTCAGCTCCCTGCGCCAATTAAACAATCAAATCCAGAATGCATTACACTGTCAGCAAGTAACCCTCTTGTTTAACCTTGCTGTCGTACCTTGCAGTGCACCAGCTCAGTTCACTTTCGTTCATTCTCACGTGTACCAAGGTACAGCGAAAAGCTTTTTGTTGCGTGGCTAACCAGTCAGCGGAAAGACTATACATGATAAAAATCGAGCCATTCAATAGACAATCGACAACAGGTGCAGGAGTAGGTCATTCGGCCCTTCGAGCCAGCACCGCCATTCAATGTGATCATGGCTGATCATCCACAATCAGTACCTCGTTCCTGCCTTCTCCCCATATCCCTCCTCCACTAACTTTAAGATCCCTATCTGACTCTCCTGAAAGTATCCAGAGAACCGGCCTCCACCGCCCTCTGAGGCAGAGAATTCCACACGCTCACAACTGTCTGTGTGAAAAAGTTTTTCCTCATCTCCGTTCTAAATGGCTGATCCCTTATTCTTAAACTGTGGCCCCTGGTTGTGGACTCCCCCAACATCGGGAACATGTTTCCTGCCTCAAGCGTGTCCAAACCCATGTTTCAATAAGATATCCTCTCATCCTTCTAAACTCCAGAGTGTACAAGCCCAGCCGCTCCATTCTCTCAGCGTATGACAGTCACGCCATCCCAGGAATTAGCCTTGTGAACTCTTAATAATCTTATATATAGGGCTATGGGTACAGCGAAAAGCTTTTTGTTGCGCGCTAACCAGTCAGCGGAAAGACTATACATGATTACAATCGAGCCATTCGCAGTGGGCTTGTGGGAGAGCTAGGAAGGGGGAGGGGAAGGAGGGAGTAAACAGGGACTACCTGAAATTGGAGAAGTCAATGTTCATACCGCTGGGGTGTAAACTACCCAAGCGAAATATGAGGTGCTGCTCCTCCAATTTGCGCTAGGCCTCACTCTGGCCATGGAGGAGGCCCAGGACAGAAAGGTCCTCCACAGATGCTGCCTCACCCGCTGAGTTTCTCCAGCATTTTTGTGCCTGCCTTCCATGTTTCTATGTTTCTTTGTAGCATACACACACACACACACATGACATAGATGAATGAATGAATGAATACGTTTATTAGCCAAAAGAAGGTAGATAAAAATGCTGGAGAAACTCAGCGGGTGAGGCAGCATCTATGGAGCGAAGGAATAGGTGACATTTCGGGCCGAGACCCTTCTTCAGACTCCGTTTCGGGTCGAGACCGAAGAATTTCACTGTCCTATCTGGGACACATGACAATAAACTCTATTGTAGTTCAATCATCATCCCCTTTGCCTTCCCAGCCTGCTGCAGATTGGCCGATAATCGCTCGTCCAAAGCTATAGATCTGATAATAAGCAGCCCTCTCGTAGCCTGTCGATAGCAGTGACAAGGTCGATTAGCATCAGTCAACCATTGCACGCCCAACACCCACGTGCCCGTCGCTTCTGGTGTTGAAACCAATTCATTACTCACGCGCTTATTGACAAGTGGCTGCTCCTAAAGGGTTGTGAGGTGGGAGAGCACTTTTAACAGACTCTGTTGCCAGGCTGCCTGTTGTGACGTACTATCCCCGAAACTCACAGGTCTTCATGCAGTCTTGAACCACCATTCTTGCAGAGCCTGCCGTTCTTAGCACAAGCCAGCCGACAAAGACAATAGACAATAGACAATAGGGGCAGGAGTAGGCCATTCGGCCCTTCGAGCCAGCATCGCCATTCAATGTGATCATGGCTGATCATCCCCAATCAGTACCCCGTCCCTGCCTTCTCCCCATATCCCCTGACTCTGCTATCTTTAAGAGCCCTATCTAGCTCTCTCTTGAAAGTATCCAGAGAACCTGCCTCCACCGCCCTCTGAGGCAGAGAATTCCACAGACTCACAACTCTCTGTGTGAAAAAGTGTTTCCTCGTCTCCGTTCTAAATGGCTTACCCCTTATTCTTAAACTGCGGCCCCCTGGTTCTGGACTCGACCCAACAGATGCTGCCTGTCCCGCTGAGTTACTCCAGCGTTTTGTGTCTATCTTCGGGTGTAAACCAGCGTCTGCAGTTCCTTCCAGCAGTGGTGTGTATGCAGTTTTAAATACACCGTCTCCAGAAGGCCGCTGTGTGGATCCATCAGTATAAGTCTTCATACACATGGGATGCAGAGAAGGCTACTGCTTAATCTTAGTAGAAGCTGTGTGTCAAGTTGTTCCACTTTAAATACATATGTATATTTCCAGTGAGTTTGTTATACAATATATTAAAATATGCCATGTTACTGGGCTGTGACTGCCAAGCTACTGTAGAGGAGAAACGGATCAGCAAAAATCTTTAAGTAAAGCAATACTGTAATTAAACACCCAACTACCATAGAGTCATAGAGTGATACAGCGTGGAAACAGGCCCTTCGGCCCAACATGCCCATACTGGCCAACATGTCTTCTTCTTCTTGCGAGTGGCGTGCACAGCCTAAAGTTGTAGGACAACTCCAAATCTGAGGAAGGACATTATTGCCATAGAGGGAGTGCAGAGAAGGTTCACCAGACTGATTCCTGGGATGTCAGGACTGTCTTATGAAGAAAGACTGGATAGACTTGGTTTATACTCTCTAGAATTTAGGAGATTGAGAGGGGATCTTATAGAAACTTACAAAATTCTTAAGGGGTTGGACAGGCTAGATGCAGGAAGATTGCTCCCGATGTTGGGGAAGTCCAGGACAAGGGGTCACAGCTTAAGGATAAGGGGGAAATCCTTTAAAACCGAGATGAGAAGAACTTTTTTCACACAGAGAGTGGTGAATCTCTGGAACTCTCTGCCACAGAGGGTAGTCGAGGCCAGTTCATTGGCTATATTTAAGAGGGAGGTAGATGTGGCCCTTGTGGCTAAGGGGATCAGAGGGTATGGAGAGAAGGCAGGTACGGGATACTGAGTTGGATGATCAGCCATGATCATATTGAATGGCGGTGCTGGCTCGAAAGGCCGAATGGCCTACTCCTGCACCTAATTTCTATGTTTCTATGTTTCTATATCTCACTGACCTCCTCTCCCCCTACCAACCCTCACGGTCCCTCAGATCCACATCAGCCGGTCTCCTCTCCATCCACAAGTCCAACCTCCGCAGTTTTGGGGACAGAGCCTTCTCCAGGGCAGCTCCCAGGCTCTGGAACTCCCTCCCCCAACTGATCCGCAATTCCGTGTCCCTCACCATCTTCCAGTCCCGCCTCAAGACCCATCTCTTCACCTCTGCCTATCCTTAGCCCCACGTCCCCCTCCCTTTTCATCTGTGCATGAATTGCCTCATATTGTGTTTTGTATTGAATTCTGTCTTTACTTTGTGTACTAGTCATGTCTCTACTATTGATTTCATTCCCCTTACGTTTTTCCTCTACATGCTCAATTTTTGTAAGGTGTCCTTGAGACTCTTGAAAGGCGCCCATAAATAAAATTTATTATTATTATTATTATTATTGATTAGTACGGGCGTCTGGGGGGGAGTTACGGGGAGAAGGCAGGAGAATGGGGTTGAGGAGGGAGAGATAGATCAGCCATGATTGAAGGGCGGAGTAGACTTGACGGGCCGAATGGCCTGATTCTACTCCTGGAAGATGGAATGTCATGAACAGCGGATGCAGTAGATGAGGTTGGAGGAGGTGAGAGTGGATGTCTGCCTCACCTGCCATTCATCGGAGTAAAAAGGGCAGGAGGAATATTGGTGACCTCATGAGGACAGAATAGACTTGATGGGCCAAATGGCCTAATTCTGCTCCTATCGCTTCGACACTATGTTCCGATATAACTGAAGGTTTACTGTGGTCATTACCACCACCATTCAAGCTGGATATAAACCCCAAGGATCAAAGGAAATGTCCACCATTTCACCTCCCCAGACCTCCCTTACTTAGACAGTAACGGAGTATTATTACTGAGGGGCGGCACGGTGGAGCAGCTGTAGAGTTGCTGCCTCACAGCGCCAGAGACCCGGGTTCGATCCTGACTACGGGCTGCTGTCTGTACGGAGTTTGCACGTTCTCCCTGTGACCCGCGTGGGTTTTCTCCGGGCGCTCCAGTTCCCTCCAACACTCCAAAGACCCGCGGGTTTGTAGGTTAATTGGCTTTGGTAAAACTGTAAATTGTCCCTAGTGTGTGTAGGATAGTGTTAATGTGCGGGGATCGCAGGTCGACACGGACCCGGTGGGCCGAAGGGCCTGTTTCCGCGCTGTATCTCTAAACTAAACTGCACCGAAAGTGTAGGAAGGAACTGCAGATGCTGGTTTAAACCGAAGATAGACACAAAACGCTGGAGTAACTCAGCGGGACAGGCAGCGTCTCTGGAGAGAAGGAATGGGTGAGGTTTCGGGTCGAGACCCTTCTTCAGACTGAAACTGAAAGTGCGATACAACAGTATCTTAGCCTACAATGAATAATAACTGTCTTGGCTAACGAGCTGATTATACTTTGTGCAACAATTTCCTACGTGCTTCTAATCTCAATTACAAATAATTGTCTTATAACGAGAATAAGAATGTCGGGGATAAAATCTATTTCTTTTTCCTGGGTGCCTGGCCTAAGATCATTCTCAAATGGCTGTCAGGCCTGGCTTTGCATTCCCTCCACAGTGGGTCCTTTGAAGACAGAGCCTGTTTAGTTTAGTTTAGAGATTCAGCGCGGACCTCCGAGTCCGCGCCGACCAGCGATCCCCGCACAATAACGCTTCCCCACATACACTAGGGGTAATTTACAATGACCTGTACGTCTTTGGAATGCGGGAGGAAACCGGAGATCCCGGAGAAAACCCTCACAGGTCAAGTTCAAGTTCAAGTTCAGGTTCAAGTGAGTTTATTGTCATGTGTCCCTGTATAGGACAATGAAATTCTTGCTTTGCTTAAGCACACAGAAAATAGTAGGCATTTACTACAAAACAGATAAATGTGTCCATATACCATGATATAAATATATACTCACATGAATAAATAAACTGGTAAAGTGCAAATAACAGAAAGTGGTTATTAATAATCAGAGTTTTGTCCGAGCCAGGTTTAATAGCCTGATGGCTGAGGGGAAGTAGCTATTCCTGAACCTGGTTGTTGCAGTCTTCAGGCTCCTGTACCTTCTACCTGAAGGTAGCAGGGAGATCAGTGTGTGGCCAGGATGGTGTGGGTCCTTGATGATACTGCCAGCCTTTTTGAGGCAGCGACTGCGATAAATCCCCTCGATGGAAGGAAGGTCAGAGCCGATGATGGACTGGGCAGTGTTTACTACTTTTTGTAGTCTTTTCCTCTCCAGGGCGCTCAAATTGCCGAACCAAGCCACGATGCAACTGGTCAGCATGCTCTCTACTGTGCACCTGTAGAAGTTAGAGAGAGTCTTCCTTGACAATCCGACTCTCCGTAATCTTCTCAGGAAGTAGAGGCGCTGATGAACTTTTTTGATAATTGCGTTAGTGTTCTCGGACCAGGAAAGATCTTCAGAGATGTGCACGCCCAGGAATTTGAAGTTCTTGACCCTTTCAACCATCGACCCGAGAACGTGCAAACTCCACACAGACAGCACCCGTAGTCGGGATCGAACGTGGGTCACCGGCGCTGTGAGGCAGCGACTCTTCTTCTGTGCGGTTCCAAATAGACATCTGTGTAGGAAGGAGCTGCAGACCCTGGTTTAAACCGAAGATAGACACAAAAAGGTGGAGTAACTCAGCCGGACAGGCAGCATCCCTGGAGAGAAGGAATGGGTGACGTTTCGGGTCGAGACTCTCCTCTCCAGAGTTGCTGCCGGTCTCTGACAATCCTTTATCCTACTGAAAAGTTTGGCTAGTCACCAAGTAAGGTGGAGAAATATTTTCTCATGAGCGCAGAATCCAAAGTCTGAAAGAAGGGTCTCGACCCGAAACGTCACCCATTCCTTCTCTCCGGAGGTGCTGCCTGTCCCGCTGAGTTACCCCAGCTTTTTGTGTCTATCTTCGGTTTAAACCAGCATCTGCAGTTCCTTCTTATGCACACGCTGAACTTGTTTTTTGCATTTATTATATTGTTTACAGTGTACTACTGTGTATTATATTGTTTACAGTGTACTACATATTCTGTTGTGCTGCTCCTAGTAAGAATTTCATTGTTCTATCTGGGACACACAACAATAAAGCACTCTCGACTCTTCTAACATAGAACCAGAGCGCCTCTCCAAAACTTAACAAGAACTACAACTTCTAGGTTGAGTTGAACACGCTAGAGGCAGGAAACATGTTCCCGATGTTGGGGGAGTCCAGAACCAGGGGCCACAGTTTAAGAATAAGGGGTAAGCCATGTAGAATGGAGATGAGGAAACACTTTTTCTCACAGGGGTACTGATTGGGGATGATCAGCCATGATCACATTGAATGGCGGTGCTGGCTCGAAGGGCCGAATGGCCTACTCCTGCAACTATTGTGAAAAAAAAAGAAAAAGATTCCCCCAGGGGTTACTGACACTAAAGCAAGTTGCTCAGGTTAAGGTCAGAACGTAACCAAACTCAACAGAGGTTTGCCTTTTGTTTCATCGTTTATGATCCCAGCTCACCTGAAGGCCTCGTTGTATTAAAAATAAAATTACAAAGAGTCGGTGCATAAAATATTTACTATGATGAATTCATTTATTACAATTAAAGGTCTATCAATAAAACAAGATGCAATAAACCGTTTGAACAGGGAGCGACTCGAACAGCGAGCAAATCTCTGGCAACTTTCCCCCATCAATAAACTGCAATTGATCTGTGGCTGTGAAGGAAGGAACTGCGGATGCTGGTTTACACCGAGTACATGCCGACCAGCGATCCCCCGCACACTAACACTGTTCCCGATGTTGGGGGGAGTTCAGAACCAGGGGCCACACAGTTTAAGAATAAGGGGTAAGCCATTTAGAACGGAGACGAGGTAACACTTTTTCACCCAGAGGGTTGTGAGTCTGTGGAATTCTCTGCCTCAGAGAATTCCACAGACTCACAACCCTCTGGATGAAAAAGTGGTGGAGGGACTGTGGACTCCCCAAGGGTGGAGGACAATTCTCTGGATGCTTTCAAGAGAGAGTTGGATAGGGCCCTTAAAGATAGCAGAGTCAGGGGATATGGGGAGAAGGCAGGAACGGGGTACTGATTGTGGATGATCAGCCATGATCACATTGAATGGCGGTGCTGGCTCGAAGAGCCGAATGGCCAACTCCTGCACCTATTGTCTATTGTCGATTGAGTAAGGGGAGGCTCTATTATTGTTAAGTAACAGCCCGGAAGAGCTTTTTTGCAAGTTCATATTCTTCTTAATGTAATAACCTAATCCATTCAGCAACGTAACCCAAGCAGTTATCATATCTGTGCATACGTTGTCCAGTATTACGTGGCAAATTCTTCACAGATGATAATTAATTACGTGCAGGTTATTACAGTATTGAACCCAGCACATCCTGATTAAAATGTTTCTGCAGAAAAATAAATCCCGCCTGAAAAAAATGTTTTGTGCGATTGCTGGAGGACGAGACTTTGCGATTATTCCAACTTCCAATCTACAGTCACGACTGTAATTCTTGGGTTGTCAATTAGTCAACTCTGTGGAATTAGTCAACGAGTCAAGCCTGTGGAATTCTCTGCCTCAGAGGGCGGTGGAGGCGGGTTTGGAGGGATACGGGCCAAACGCAGGCTGGTGGGACTTGTGTAGCTGGGGACATGTTGGCCGGTGTGAGCAAGTTGGGCCGAAGGGCCTGTCTCACAACAAGCTGGAGTAACTCAGCGGGACAGGCAGCATCTCTGGAGAGAAGGAATGGGTGACCCTTCTACAGAACGAAAGATCTCTATCTTGGCCAGAACAAAGCAGGGCCGGCAACAGAGGACCTCAGGAAGGGTGGTCCAGAGAGGCTGCCCGACTCCCTGAGTTACTCCAGCACTTTGCGCCCTTTTTTGTAAACCAGCATCTGCAGTTCCTTCTGCCTCCAATAGACAACCATAGATGTTGCTCTACAGCACCCTTCAGTGGATAGCAGAGAAGCAGCAGCAAAGTCCACAGTCCCTTAAAGACACAATGCTGGAGTAACTCAGCAGGACAGGCAGCATCTCTGGAGAGAAGGAACAGGTGACGTTTCGGGTCGAGACCCTTCTTCAGGCCCTTCACCAGGCACGGATCCCAACCCAACATTTAGTCTTTGTTTCCAAATCATCTATTTTTGTTTTTTGCATACAAGTCACGAATAAATCTCTGGGTTAAAATGCTCAAGTCATTTTGTTTTCAAGTCTGTCAAGCTATTGCAGCAAGCTAATGCCTAAGTCGGCACGGTGGTGCAGCGGGTAGAGCCGCAGCCTCACAGCGCCGGAGACCCGGGTTCGATCCCGACCTCGGGTGCTGTCTGCACGGAGTTTGCACGTTCTCCCCGTGACCTGCGTGGGTTTCCTCCAGGCGCTCCGGTTTCCTCCCACACTTCAGATTCAGTTTTGTTTATTGTCACGTGTATCGAGGTACAGTGAAAAACATTTTGGTGTTTTTTTATGTGTTATGTGGCCTGGCCCCGACCACTCCCTCTTCTCCCCTCTCCCATCGGGCAAAAAGCATCGAAGTGTGTAAACGCACACCTCCAGATTCAGGGACAGTTTCTTCCCAGCTGTTATCAGGCAACTGAACCATCCTACCACAACCAGAGAGCGGTCCTGAACTGCTATCTACCTCATTGGTGAAGCTCGGACTATCCTTGATCGGACTTTGCTGGCTTTATCTTGCACTGAACGTTATTCCCTTATCCTGTAACTGTACACTGTGAATGGATCGATTGTGATCATGTATTGTCTTTCCGCTGATTGGTTGGCACGCAACAAAACTGTACCTCGGTACACGTGACAATAAACTAAACTGAACTGAACTGATCCGATGTGTACCTATGTGTGTGTGTGCATGTGTGTGTATGTGCGTGTGCGTGTATGCGTGTGTGTGCGTGTGCGTGTGTGTGTGTGTGTGTGTGTGTGTGTGTGTGTGTGTGTGTGTGTGTGTGTGTGTGTGTGTGTGTGTGTGTGTGTGTGTGTGTATGTGTGTGTGTGCGTGTGTGTGTGTGCGTGTGTGTGTGTGTGTGTGTGTGTGTATGTGTGTGTGTGTATGTGTGTGTGTGCGTGTGTGTGTGTGTGTGTGTGTGGGTGTGTGTGTGTGTGTGTGTGTGTGCGTGTACATGTGTGGGCATGTGTCCGTGTGTGTGTGCGTGTGTGTGTATGCGTGTGTGTGTGTGTGTGCGTGTGTGCGTGTATGTGTGTGCGTGTGCGTGTGTGTGTGTGTGCAGGCATGTGTCCGTGCGTGTGTGTGAGTCTGTGTATATATACAAATATACACTAATCAAGAATCTATCTCTCTGCGTGGATCGAGTGGATGTGGAGATGATGTTTCCACTAGTGGGAGAGTCCAGGACCAGAGGTCACAGCCTCAGAATTAAAGGACGTTCTCATAGGTAGGAGATAAGGAGAAATTTCTTTAGTCAGAGGGTGGTGAATCTGTGGAATTCTTTGCCACAGACGGCTGTGGAGGCCAAGTCAGTGGATATTTTTAAGGCAGAGATAGATAGATTCTTGATTAGTACAGGTGTCAGAGGTTAGGGGGAGAAGGCAGGAGAATGGGGTTCGGAGGGAGAGATAGATCGGCCATGATTGAATGGCGGAGTAGACTTGATGGGCCGAATGGCCTAATTCTGCTCCTATCACTTACGACCTTATTAATAATGCGATTAAGAATTTATTTTTCAGGCTTGTGAATACTTGCTGTTAAAAATCGCTGCAATCCATTGCCTTAATCCATAACCACAACATATCAGTTTATTTATTCATGTGTGTATATATTTATACAATGGTATATGGACACACTGATCTGTTCTGTATTCGCGCCTGCTACGTCCTGTTGTGCTGAAGCAAAGCAAGAATGTCATTGTCCTATCTGGGACACATGACAATAAATTCTTTGCCTGGATGATCATTGAGTTGGCTGGGTCGCTGACAATATACTGCATGAATTTAAAATGGAATTAAATCGGCGTTTCAAACACCTTCCACACAAAGGGGGCGAGAGGACACAAGAGAAGGAAAAATTTAATCAAAACTAAATCCCTATTTGATTGTGTGTGGAATCCAGGCTGAGAAAATGAGTTTGGTCTTTGGACGTTGGCATTCTTTGCTTGCCTGTTCTCCTGTCTTTCACCAGAAAATATTTCAGATAATCTAACGAGCTGGAAGTTACCACTAGTTTAGTTTAAGGCGGACAAAAGTGCTGGAGAAACTCAGCGGGTGCGGCAGCATCTACGGAGCGAAGGAAATAGGCGACGTTTCGTGTCGAGACCCTCCTTCAGACTGGGAGGTGGGTGGCACGGTGGCGCAGCGGTAGAGTTGCTGCCTCACAGCGCCAGAGACCCGGGTTCGATCCCGAAAGCGGGTGGCAATAGACAATAGACAATAGGTGTGGGAGTAGGCCATTCGGCCCTTCGAGCCAGCACCGCCATTCAATGTGATCATGGCTGATCATCCCCAATCAGTACCCCGTTCCTGCATTCTCCCCATATCCCCTGCTTCCGCTATCCCTAAGAGCCCTATCTAGCTCTCTCATGAAAGCATCCAGAGAACCCGCCTCCACCGCCCTCTAAGGCAGAGAATTCCACAGACTCACCACTCTCTGTTCTAAATGGCCGACCCCTTATTCTTAAACTGTGGCCCCTGGTTCTGGACTCCCCCAACACCGGGAACATGTTTCCTGCCTCTAGCGTATCCAAACCCTTAATAGTCTTATATATTTCAATGAGATACCCTCTCATCCTTCTAAACTCCAGTGTCTACAAGTCCAGCTGCTCCATTCTCTCAGCATATGACAGAACTGCCATCCCGGGAATTAACCTTGTAAACCTACGCTGCATTCCCTCAATAGCAAGAATGTCCTTCATCAAATTTGGATACCAAAACTGCACACAATACTCCAGGTGTGGTCTCACTAGGGCCCTGTACAACTGCAGAAGGACCTCTTTGCTCCTATACTCAACTCCTCTTGTTATGAAGGCCAACATGCCAATCTTCTGTCCACAATGTGGGGATCTGTCTGTCCCTGTCTCTGTCTCTTACTATGGGTTCGATCCTAACAACAGGTGCTGTCTGTAAGGAGTTTGCACGTTCTCCCAGTGACCAGCGTGTGTTTTCTCCGGATCTTTTAGATAGATATTTAGTTTCAAGAGAGAGCATGAAAAAAAACAGGCCCTTCGGCCCACCGAGTCTGCGCCGACCAGCGATCCCCGCACACTAACACTATCCTACACACACACTAGGGACAATTTTTACATTTACACCAAGCCAATTAACCTACAAACCCGCACGTCTTTGGGGTGTGGGAGGAAACCGAAGATTTAGAGGGAAAAAACCCACGCAGGTCACGGGGAGAACGTACAAACTCCGTACAGACAGCACCCGTAGTCGTGATGGAACCCATAGTAAGGGACAGAGTTGGGGGAGTCCAGAACCAGGGGCCACAGTTTAAGAATAAGGAGTAAGCCAGTTAGAACTGAGACGAGGAAACACTTTTTCACACAGAGAGTGGTGAGTCTGTGGAATTCTCTGCCTCAGAGGGCGGTGGAGGTCAATTCTCTGGAAACTTTCAAGAGAGAGCTAGATAGGGCTCTTAAAGATAGCGGAGTCAGGGGATATGGGGAGAAGGCAGGAACGGGGTACTGATTGGGGATGATCAGCCATGATCACATTGAATGGCGGTGCTGGCTCGAAGGGCCGAATGGCCTACTCCTGCACCTATTGTGAAAAAAAAAGAAAGTCACTGACACTAAAGCAAGTTGCTCAGGTTAAGGTCAGAACGTAACCAAACTTAACAGAGGTTTGCCTTTTGTTTCATCGTTTATGATCCCAGCTCGCCTGAAGGCCTCGTTGTATTAAAAATAAAATTACAAAGAGTCGGTGCATAAAATATTTACTATGATGAATTCATTTATTACAATTAAAGGTCTATCAATAAAACAAGATGCAGTAAACCGTTTGAACAGGGAGCGACTCGAACAGCGAGCAAATCTCTGGCAACTTTCCCCCATCAATAAACTGCAATTGATCTGTGGCTGTGAAGGAAGGAACTGCGGATGCTGGTTTACACCGAGTACACGTCGACCAGCGATCCCCCGCACACTAACACCATTCCCGATGTTGGGGGGAGTTCAGAACCAGGGGCCACACAGTTTAAGAATAAGGAGTAAGCCATTTAGAACGGAGATGAGGTAACACTTTTTCACCCAGAGGGTTGTGAATCTGTGGAATTCTCTGCCTCAGAGGGCGGTGGAGGACAATTCTCTGGATGCTTTCAAGAGAGAGTTGGATAGGGCCCTTAAAGATAGCGGAGTCAGGCGATAAGGGGAGAAGGCAGGAACGGGCTACTGATTGTGGATGATCAGCCATGATCACAGTGAGGGGCCGAATGGCCTATTCTTGCGCCTATTGTCTATTGTCTATTGTCTATAAAGGGAAATCAGATGCAGGAGGGGATTGAATGAGAAATAAGTCTCGGAGGGAAAGTTGGAAGAAGAATTTCCACCGTCAAGTCCTAAAGTCCTTTATTGGCCTATCCTACACACACACACAGACAGCGCCCGTAGTCAGGATGGAACCCGGGTCTCTGGCGCTGTGCGGCGGCAAATCTACCGCCGCGCCTCCGTGCCGATATACTTCCCTCAGCTACTGATGCTACAGAGAAAGCAGGCCAGGTCTATCCAACCACTCTCCTTGTGGCTAACAGCCCATAATCCAGACTACTTGTTGTAACAATAGCTTTAAATGAATGAAGGCTGTCCTTTTATTATGATATTGTGGCTTGCGGTGTTTACTGGAGTCGTGTGGAATTATATTTCAGAATCGATTTGGAGCCAATCTTTATCTCACCCACAACACAGAGAAATATACTTGACGTGCTTCTCTGAAATTGCATTTGATTATATGTTGGTCTCCACATAGATAACTGACATCCTGAAACCATGATACATCGTCACAGAGTGACACAGTGATACAGCGCGGAAACAGGCCCTTCGGCCCAACTTGCCCACACTGGCCAACAATGTGAATGAATGAATTAATTAATAAGTGTATGATGGCCCTGTCCCACTGTGCGAGCTCTCCCGAGTTAAAAAAAAAATCAAACTCGTGGTAAGCACGTGGAATGTACGTAGCGGGTACGTCAGAGCTCGGGGACGTCTCTTAGCGGCTCGTAACGCGTACTCGGGAAACGCGGTAAGCTCGTGAAGGCTCGTGAAGTTTTTTCAACATGTTGCAAAATGTCCACGAGAGCCCCGAGTACCTACGAGCGGCCATTACCGTAAATCTCCGAGTTCGAATCAGGGGAAACTCGGGAGAACTCTTGAATTAGCTCGTACGGTGGGACAGCCCCATAAGGAGATTAATTTATTAAATTCTAGCTGCGTTAAAATTAAAAGTCAAATCACTGCGGGCTTCCAATCGCTCAGCTTCTCTTTGGATCCTCTCCAGTTTGACCCGCAGGTTCCACGGCTCCACAGCCTGGGAGAATTAATTAGTTTTCCCTTTGAATGTTTAGCCAATATGTCAAGAGGACATTCCCATAGAGAGGTTGCAAATTGTATTTGAGTTTCAGCGTCTTTCCCCATCGATACGGCCCGCTTATAACAGCAGAGATCATCCCACATCCCGTTCGATTGGCACGTTGGCACCTCCCCTGGTTATTGATTAGTTCTCTTCCTCCCATCAATAAAAAGCCCAGGAAACTGATCATAAGAAAGTAGGAACTAGTCTAGAATCAAGGCAGCATCTCTGGAGAACAAAGATAGGCGACGTTTCGGAGTAGAATTAGGCCATTCGGCCCATCAAGTCTGCTCCGCCATTCAATCATGGCTGATCTATCTCTCACTCCTAACCCCATTCTCCTGACTTCTCCCCATAACCCCTGACACCCGCACTAATCAAGAATCTATCTATCTCTGCCCTAAAAATATCCACTGCCTTGTGGCCTCCACAGATTCACCACCCTCTGGCTAAAGACATTTCTCCTCATCTCCTTCCTAAAAGAACGTCCTTTCATTCTGAGGCTGTGACCTCTGGTCCTGGACTCTCCCACTAGTGGAAACATCCTCTCCACATCCACTCTATCCGAGCCTTTCACTATTCTGTAAGTTTCAATGAGGTCCCCCCCCTCATTCTTATAAACTCCAGCCAGTACAGGCCCAGAGCCGATAAACGCTCATCATAGGTTAACCCACTCATTCCTGGGATCATTCTTGTAAACCTCCTCTGGACACTCTCCAGAGACAGTGGAGATCCTTCTTCAGAGTCCTTCTAAAGTTGGGTCCCAACCCACAAGGTCACCTATCCATGTACTCCAGAGATGCTACCTGACCTACTGAGTTACTCCAACACCCTGTGCCTGTTATTTTAGTTAATTTAGTTCATTTCTTTAGTTTCGAGATATGGAGCGGAAACAGGCCCTTGGGCCCACCGTGTCCGCGCCGACCAGCGATCCCCGCACACTAACACTCATCCTACACACACTAGGGACAATTTCTACATTCATACCAAGCCAATTAACCTACAAACCCGTACGTCTTTGGAGTGTGGGAGGAAACCGAAGATCTCGGAGAAAACCCACGCACTGCGAGATCTCCGGTTTCCCCACCTTATATCCTAGTGTGTGTAGGATGAGTATTAGTGTGCGGGGATCGCTGGTCGGCGCGGACTCGGTGGGCCGAAGGGCCTGTTGCCATGCTGTTTCTCTAAACTAAACTAGTGGGAGAATCTAGGACCAGAGGGCACAGCCTCAGAATTAAAGGACGTTCCTTTAAGAAGGAGATGAGGAGGAATTAATTTAATCAGAGGGTGGTGAATCTGTGGAAACCTTTGCCACAGACGGCTGTGAAGACCTTCAATGGATATTTTTAAGGTGGAAGATAGATAGATTCTTGATTAGTACGGGTGTCAGGGGTTATGGGGAGAAGGCAGGAGAATGGGGATAGGAGGGGGAGATAGATCAGCCATGATTGAATGGCGGAGGAGACATAGAAACATAGAAAATCGGTGCAGGAGTAGGCCATTCGTCCCTTCGAGCCTGCTCCGCCATTCAATATGA
This sequence comes from Amblyraja radiata, assembly GCF_010909765.2. NCBI lineage: Eukaryota > Metazoa > Chordata > Chondrichthyes > Rajiformes > Rajidae > Amblyraja > Amblyraja radiata. The sequence goes on from NC_045980.1 coordinate 34,043,728, forward strand.
TCATGGCTGATCATCCAACTCAGTATCCTGTACCTGCCTTCTCTCCATACCCCCTGATCCCTTTAGCCACAAGGGCCACATCTAACTCCCTCTTAAATATAGCCAATGAACTGGCCTCAACTACCTTCTGTGGCAGAGAATTCCAGAGATTCACCACTCTCTGTGTAAAAAACGATTTTCTCATCTCGGTCCTAAAAGATTTCCCCCTTATCCTTAAACTATGACCCCTAGTTCTGGACTTCCTCAACATCGGGAACAATCCTTATATGCAGACGATGTATTACTGTATATCACAAAACCCCAAATCAGTATACCAAACATATTAAATCTAATTGAGGACTTTGGATCCTTCTCAGGATACAGAATAAACTGGAACAAAAGTGAAATTATGTCGATAAAACCGAAAGACTCAACACACCTCTTGAAATTCCCCTTTAAAATAGCCACAGAAAAATTTAAATATTTAGGAATTGAAATCACTAGAAACTATCACGCTATGTTTAACGCCAATTATAGCCCCTTACTTAAGAAACTAAATAAATAAAACTTAAGAAAACGCTCCCGATGTCTTTAATAGGTCGAATAAATGCTATAAAAATGATCTTTTTACCACAAATCCTATATTTATTTCAATCAATTCCAATATATCTTCCAAAAAAGTTTTTCAAAAAACTAGACTCAGACATCACAAATTTTATATGGGATTATAAATCCCACAGAATACAAAGAGCACATCTTAGTAAACCAAAAGAGATGGGTGGTCTAGCGCTCCCTAACTTCATGTACTATAATTGGGCAGTAAATATTAAAAATATGATTCACCTGCTGGACAACTCTGCCCAGCAGGTGGACTGGATTGTAATGGAGAGAGAGGACTGCTCTCCGTGTAATATAGGAGCGACTCTCCTCTCATCAATGAATCTGAATAACAAAAATTATAATAAAAATCCAATGATACATAGCACAATTAGACCTTGGAAACAAATAAAACAGAATCTAAAATTAAGAAATCTATCTCTTTTAATGCCAATACTCAATAACCCGTCGTTTAAACCTTCAATTATAGATAAATCATTTACACAATGGGAAAGAATGGGAATCAAAACGCTCGGAGACTTGTAAATGGGAAAATTATTATCATTTCAACAATTACAACTGAAATATAATTTGAAAAATAATCAATATTTTAAATATCTTCAAATCCGTGACTATCTGAAAAAATACACAAAAGACTATCATAATATGCCCCCAGACTTATTGGATGAAGCCATGAAGACAAAGGCTGAATCAGCAAATCTAATATCATACTTATACAACATTATTTTAAATATAGAAATACCTACAGCCGATGGTATTAGAAGAGACTGGGAACAAGAACTAGCTATAAAAATTTCAAAAGAGAGCTGGGATAAACACTTACTATATGTGCATAAATGCTCGATTAACGTACGACATACTCTAATTCAATATAAAACATTACATAGACTATATTATTCAAAAACTAAAATAAAGAAACTATTCCCCAATGTCTCACCCATCTGTGATAAATGTCAGTCACAAGAAGCTACCATAGCGCACTCTTTTGTTTTTTGTATAAAAATCCAAAAATTCTGGAACGAAATATTTGAAAATTATTTAAAATAAAACGTACCAAAAGCAGAATGGATCATTTTTGGAATATCGGAAGGTAACCCCGAATTAAACGTGTTTCAAAAGAACTTACTTAATTACGGGCTAATAATGGGGAAAAAAGCTTATACTCAAATTTTGGAAAAAGGCTCCAATACCAACAATAAAAATGTGGATTTCAAACATGTTCGAAACATTACACTTGGAAGAGATGAGACTCCTCCTAGCAGGCAAAGCAGACCACTTCCAAAAGACGTGGTCTGCATTTATGGAACTATTACAAGCATAAGGTGCAATAGTAATTTAAAATATAAATGGTACCAGGATCTGATAACGGAAAGTATAAAATAAAAAAAAATTTTAAATAAAAAAATATACGGTTGGTATATCCTTTTTTGCGGAGTTTTGTGTTACAATAGAGCGATAGTTTTTCCTTTTTTTTTCTTTTCTTTCTAGGGTCTTATTTCCTTTCTTTACTTCCTTCTCTAACTTCTCCCCTAAGGGGCTTTCTTTCCCCAACGCTTTCCTGCACCTTCACGATTCTTGCTCACTTTCCTTACTTCTTTTATTTCTATCTTTTTTAAAGCTCGAGAAACAAAGTGGTGCAACAAATGTAATAAGATATATCTGATGTGTATTATTGTAATTTACTGTACTTCTAATAAAAATAAAATTTAAAAAAACCAAAAAAAACATCGGGAACAATCTTCCTGCATCTAGCCTGTCCAACCCCTTAAGAATTTTGTACGTTTCTATAAGATCCCCCCTCAATCTTCTAAATTCTAGTGAGACTTGATGGGCCGAATGGCCTAATTCTGCTCCTATCACATGAAGATATGATCCATGATCCTAATCTACGATCAATATTAGAAGCAAAATCTAGCGATGGTATTATTTTCCCACTTGGTTGCAATAAACATCAATTTACAGTTTTAAAATCACCAAGGGATTACAAAAATGGTCTGATATTCCTTTTTTTCTGTAATTAATCTATAGACTACGATTCAATGATTCTATTTGGCTTCAGCTCCAATTCCCTGTGAATTTTGTAAACCCATTTGGCTTACACTGTAAGCCCGTAATTCATTCTGGATGGTAGGATGCTATTTACAAATGTCTGACCTCATTGAAACTCTTAGAAATCTTATCACTTCCTTAAAGCCACGAGAACGTCTCTGATTCCATCCCGCGCATCATCGAACACCCAATGTTAGAGATTCAGCGCGGAAACAGCCCCCCCCCCCTCTCGGCCCACCGCGCTCGCGCCGACCAGCGATCACGAGCGCTGCCCTACACACGTACCAGGGGCGAATTACGATTACCACCGAGGCCAATTCGCCGACCAACTGCGCGTCTTTGGAGCGTGGGAGGAAACCGGAGCACCCGGGAATTTTGCACACAGAGAGTTGTTGGGGGAGTCCAGAACCAAGGGCCACAGTTTAAGAATAAGGGGCAAGCCATTTAGAACGGAGATGAGGAAACACTTTTTCTCACAGAGAGTTGTGAGTCTGTGGAATTCTCTGCCTCGGAGGGCGGTGGAGGCCGGTTCACTGGATACTTTCAAGAGAGAGCTGGATAGGGCTTCTTAAAGATAGCGGAGTCAGGGGATATGGGGAGAAGGCAGGAACGGGGTACTGATTGGGGATGATCAGCCATGATCACATTGAATGGCGGTGCTGGCTCGAAGGGCCGAAGGGCCTACTCCTGCACCTATCGTCCATTGTCACCCGGGGAAAAACCCCACGCAGGTCACGGGGAGAACGTGCAAACTACACACAGACAGCAACCAAACTGTAGGGGCAGCAACTCTACCGCAGATGAGCAAGATGAAGGCGCCAAATTTTCACGACAAACTGAAAAGATATACAATTATGTGAGGGGAGATAGAAACATAGAAACATAGACAATAGGTGCAGGAGTAGAGGCCATTCGGCCCTTCGAGCCTGCACCGCCATTCAATATGATCATGGCTGATCATCCAACTCAGTATCCCGTACCTGCCTTCTCTCCATACCCCCTGATCCCTTTAGCCACAAGGGCCACATCTAACTCCCTCTTAAATATAGCCAATGAACTGTGGCCTCAACTACCTTCTGTGGCAGAGAATTCCACAGATTCACCACTCTCTGTGTAAAAAATAATTTTCTCATCTCGGTCCTAAAAGATTTCCCCCTTATCCTTAAACTGTGTGTGGCCCCTAGTTCTGGAGCTAGGTGCGATTGCGAGTGCAGATGCGATTCGGACAAGAGAATAACTTCATCATTAGCTTAATGTTCTGCGATGCATTGCTTTTGTCGACTGCTATACCACAGGCCAATGGACAGAAAGGTCACAGGACTGACTATAAATAGGATGCCAAGCAGCATGGGGTTTGATGTGAGATCAAACGTCAGGAAACATGAGAGGAGGCAGACATCAATACAGGGGGAAATTCCACAGATGCACCACCCTCTGGCTGAAGAAATTCCCCCTCGATCTCCTTCCTGAAGTGACATCCTTTTATTCTGAGCAAGCCAAGCACATTTGCATTCAAATGCAAAGTGAGTTGTTGTGTGGAAGAAGGAACTGCAGATGCTGGTTTACACCGAAGGTAGACTCAAAGTGCTGGGGTAACTCAGGGGGGACAGGCAGCATCTCTGGGGAGAAGGAATGGGTGACGTTTCAGACTGAAGAAGGGTCTCGACCCGAAACGTCACCCATTCCTTCTCTCCAACGTTTAGTTATTGTTGAGACGTGGGGCATTTATGTGAGGGATATGGACGGACGGCTTTCAGGCTCGATCCCGATCCTGGTCGCTGTGTGTGTGTGTGTGTGGAGTTTGCACGTTCTCCCTGTGACCGCGTGGGATTCCTCCGGGCGCTCCGGTTTCCTCCCACACTCTAACCCAACACGCCATGTCTCAATTGCCCTCCACGTATAGTGTCATGGAGTCATACGGCGCGGAAACAGGCCCTTCGGCCCACCGAGTCCGCGCCGACCAGCGATCTCCCCGCACACTAGCCACCATCCTACACACACTAGGGGCCACCTTATCATCATCATCAACAAAACTGATGGAGAAACTCAGCGGGTGAGGCAGCATCTGTGGAGAAAAGGTGTAAATGACGTTTTGGGTCGAGACTCTTCTTCAGACGGATGGAGGATGTGGCTAAAGTGTCTTCAGAGAGAGGAAGATCTTCTTCAAAGTCATCGTCCCCGTCCAAAGTGGAGAGATATCGGAATCTACTGCACCTTATCCCCGCAAAAGAAGAATAATTTTTCCAGGGAAAAAAATGCGTTGAATGGAGGATAGAATATTTAGTTTAGTTTAGAAATACAGCGCGGAAACAGGCCCTTCGGCCCATCGAGCCCGTGCCGACCAGCGATCCCCACACACTAACACTATCCTACACACACTAGGGACAGTTTACATTTATATCCAGCCAATTAACCAACAAACCTGCACTTCTTTGGAGTGTGGGAGGAAACCGAAGAGGAAACGAGTCACGATCGAACCCGGGTCTCTGGCGCTGCGAGGCAGCAACTCTACCGCTGCGCCACCATACCGCCCCTTGCAACATCTTCCCCAACGAGGGATCCCAGGCTCCGGACGTCGCGTCTGCGGCTAGAATTTCCGCAGACCGTGGCTACGGGCTGTAACAGTCCGCGGGCCGGCGATCGGAGCACTCCCTTCTGGCGACCCCCCGGCGTGGGTTCGCTCCGCCGCGCGATGAAAAAAGACCACGCTGCGCCCGCTGCTGAAGCTCCGGGCCCGACTCCGGGAAAGGCCGCGCCGATCCTTGGCGTTAGGCCGCGAGGCAGGCGACGTGGAAAAAGGTCGCCTCTCCGCGGAGGAGGCGACCGAAAGCGGTTCCCCCTCCTTAACCCCCCTCCCCACACCAGACACACACCGAGGGACAATAAAACACACGTTTGGACACACTAAAAAAAAAAAGTGAAATCACGAACCATGCCGCTGGCAGGGCAGCCAACTCTCAGCGCCCCCACCGACCCCGACCTCTCACTATCTGTGGCCATCGAGGAAAATAAGTGGAGGAATATAATTCGCGACTTCATTCCACGACCCCAAGTTACACTAATATTAAGGTGTTTAAGAAGGAACTGCAGATGCTGGAAAATCGAAGGTAGACAAAAAGTGCTGGAGAAAC
>NC_045980.1:34068851-34098851 GCF_010909765.2 Amblyraja radiata
AGGGGGGAGGGATAGAGAGGGGGGGGGAGAGAGGGGGGAGATGTGGGGAGAGAGAGGAGGGGAGAGAGAGAGAGTGCATTTTTACTTCAACCCAAACCCCCCAAACAACCATTTGCAGGCAGTGCCTTTTTACTTCAAACCAACCATATATTCATTTTCAAACCACATTAAGGGCACTCACAGTTCAGTAGACATGTGTTCAGTGTTATTCAGAGCTCAGAGAGAGACGTGACCTCCATCTTGCAGAGACTGAGTGAGGCACACCACTTCCTGGTTTTATAGTCCCTCCCCCTCCCTCCAGCAGCGGCAGCAGAGGGAATGGTGATTTTTAAAAAAACATTAATATCTGTCTGATTTTTCGTCGATGGGAAAAATCCTCTGGTCCAGGAAGGCAGACGTGGGCTCTGAGCGAGGTGGCCAAAAATGACGGCCGTAGGTGGTGGTGTTCTCTCGGAAATCGCAGCACAGTGGGCCAAAAGCGGTCAAGATCAGACTTTTAGTAATATAGATGCATTGGTATATGGACACACTGATCTGTTCTGTATTCATGCCGACTATGTTCTGTTGTGCTGAAGCAAAGCAAGAATTTCATTGTCCTATCTGGGACACATGACAATAAACTCTCTAGAATCTTGAATCTTGATCCCTAACTGGTCTGAAGAAGGGCCTCAACCCGAAACGTCGCCCATTCCTACTCTCCAGAGACGCTGCCCGTCCCGCTGAGTTACTCCAGCATTGTGTGTCCAACAGGGTACTTGATGGGTCGGAAGGAACTGCAGATGCTGGTTTACACCGAAGAAAGACACAAAATGCTGGAGTAACTCAGCGGGTACAGGCAGCATCTCTGGAGGGAAGGAATGGGCGACGTTTTGGGTCGAGACCCTCTTTCAGACTGAGAGTCAGGGGAGGGGGAGACACAGAGATAAGGAAGGGTAAGGCGTGAAAAAGAGACATCAAAGGGGATGGGGATCAAGGGTGATGTAGAATAGATCATCGTTAGCTGGGAGAAGTTGACAACGAAGAGGACAGAGATAAAATATAATCAGGAGGACAGTCAGACAGGTGGGAGAACTGGGATGGGGAGGGATGGAGAGAGAGGGGAAGCAAGGGTTACTTGAAGTTAGAGAAGTCAATGTTCATACCGCTGGGGTGTAAGCTGCCCAAGCGAAATATGTGAACAGGTCAGAAGAAGGGTCTCGACCTGAAACGTCACCCGTCCCTTCTCTCCAGAGATGCCGCCTGTCCCGCTGAGTTACTCCGGCACTTAGTGTCAGGTACCTGATGGCATTGACTGATCAAAAAGGAAGTAGACAATTTATTTCGGGCGGCAGGGTGGTGCAGCGGTAGAGTTGCTGCCTCACAGCGCCGGGGACCCGGGTTGGATCCCGACTAGGGGTGCGGTCTGTGCGGAGTTCGCACGTTCTCCCTGTAACCCACGTGTGTTTTCACTGGGCGCTCCGGATTCCTCCCACACTCCAAAGGCAATAGCCAATAGGTGCAGGAGTAGGCCATTCGGCCCTTCGAGCCAGCACCGCCATTCAATGTGATCATGGCTGATCATCCCCAATCAGTACCCCGTTCCTGCCTTCTCCCCATATCCCCTGACTCAGCTATTTTTTAAGTCGTACAGGTTTGTAGGTTAATTGGCTTGGTCTAAGTGTAAATTGTGCCGACTCGTATATAATATTAGCTGTGTACCCCTTTAAGTATCGTAACACGTGGCCAGCTGTTTTCTCCGTCGTCTCCAGATGTATCATAAATATCAGCCTTGCAGATATTGCCTGTATTGGATTGTAAACCCTCCAAGGAATTTTGGCTCTGCATTGCATCAGTTGTTCCTTTGATGAATTGCCTTTAGTTTGTTGGTTGCATTATTGACTATCTTCCAGTTTGTCAGTGGATGGATGAGAGAGGGACACTGTGGACAGACACCAAATGAAAGTAAGCATGCAGGTACAGCAGACAGTGAAGAAAGCGAATGGCATGTTGGCCTTTATAACAAGAGGAATCGAATATAGGAGCAAAGAGGTCCTTCTGCAGTTGTACAGAGCCCTAGTGAGACCACACCTGGAGTATTGTGTGCAGTTTTGGTCTCCAAATTTGAGGAAGGACATTCTTGCTATTGAGGGAGTGCAGCGTAGGTTTACAAGGTTAATTCCCGGGATGGCGGGACTGTCATATGCTGAGAGAATGGAGCGGCTGGGCTTGTACACTCTGGAGTTTAGAAGGATGAGAGGATATCTCATTGAAACATATAAGATTGTTAAGGGCTTGGACACGCTAGAGGCAGGAAACATGTTCCCGATGTTGGGGGAGTCCAGGACCAGGGGCCACACAGTTTAAGAATAAGGGGTAAGCTATTTAGAACGGAGACGAGGAAACACTTTTTCTCACAGAGAGTGGTGAGTCTGTGGAATTCTCCGCCTCAGTGAGCGGTGGAGGCAGGTTCTCTGGATGCTTTCAAGAGAGAGCTAGATAGGGCTCTTAAAAATAGCGGAGTCAGGGGATATGGGGAGAAGGCAGGAACGGGGTACTGATTGTGGATGATCAGCCATGATCACATTGAATGGCGGTGCTGGCTCGAAGGGCCGAATGGCCTACTCCTGCACCTATTGTCTATTGTCTATAAATGCTGGAGTAACGCAACGGGACAGGCAGCATCCCTGGAGAGGAGGAGGAATGGGTGACGTTTCGGGTCGAGACCCTCCTTCAGACTGGTGCTGAGGGAAGGGTTTCAGAGTCACAGAGTGATACAGCGTGGAAACAGGCCCTTCGGCCCGACCTGCCCACGCCGGCCAACATGTCCCAGCTACACTAGTCTCACCTGCCTGGGTTCAGACTACACCTGGTCCATCAATCCACCTGTCTAAATGTTTCTTAAACGTTACGATAGACCCACCCACCACCCTTTGTGTGAAAATGTTACCCCTCAGGTTCCTAAATCTTCTCCCCCTCACCTTAAACCTATGTCCTCTGGTCCTCGATTCCCCTACTCTGGGCAAGAGACTCTGTGCGTCTACCCGATCTATTCCTCTCATGATTTTTGTACACCTCCATAAGATCACCCCTCATCCTCCTGCGCTCCAGGGAATAGAGACCCAGCCTGTTCAACCTCTCCCTGTAGCTCACACCCTCTAGTCCTGGCAACATCCTTGTAAATCTTCTCTGCGGCCTTTCCAACTTATCAAGGGCGGCGCGGTGGGGCAGCGGCAGAGTTAAGGGGCCTGTCCGACTTGGAGATATTTTTCGGCGACTGCTGGCATCATTGACTGACGTATCAGATCACCGAAAAATTTGTGGCGTGACGTGGCGTGACGACGTATTGATGCGCGGTGATTTTTCAAGTGTCGCAGCATTTTTTTTTGTCGCCACTGGATTTTGAAATGTTCAAAACCCTTTGGCGACACTGATATGACGCCGGCAGTCGCCGAAAGAAATCGGCAAGTGGGACAGGCCCTTTAGTGCCTAACCGCGCCAGGGACCTCATCTTGTAAATGGCTCGATTGTAATCATGTATTGTCTTTCCGCTGACTGGATAGCACGCAGCAAAAAGCTTTTCGCTGTACATAGAAACATAGAAATTAGGTGCAGGAGTAGGCCATTCGGCCCTTCGAGCCTGCACCGCCATTCAATATGATCATGGCTGATCATCCAACTCAGTATCCCATACCTGCCTTCTCTCCATACCCTCTGATCCCCTTAGCCACAAGGGCCACATCTAACTCCCTCTTAAATATAGCCAATGAACTGGCCTCGACTACCCTCTGTGGCAGGGAGTTCCACAGATTCACCACTCTCTGTGTGAAAAAAGTTCTTCTCATCTCGGTTTTAAAGGATTTCCCCCTTATCCTTAAGCTGTGACCCCTTGTCCTGGACTTCCCCAACATCGGGAGCAATCTTCCTGCATCTAGCCTGTCCAACCCCTTAAGAATTTTGTAAGTTTCTATAAGATCCCCTCGGTACACGGGACAATATACTAAACTGTAATGCCCCTGTCCCACTTAGGAAACCTGAACGGAAACCTCTGGAGACTTTGCGCCCCACCCAAGGTTTCCGTGCGGTTCCCGGAGGTTGCAGGTGGTTGCCGGAGGTTGCAGGTGGTGGAAGCAGGTAGGGAGACTGACAAAAACCTCCGGGAACCTCACGGAAACCTTGGGTGGGGCGCAAAGTCTCCAGAGGTTTCCATTCAGGTTTCCTAAGTGGGACAGGGGCATAACTGTAACATATGTAACTGCAACGTGACCTCCTAGATTGTGCTGAGTTCTGAGGTTCGGACTTTATCTTGCGCTAAACGTTACTCTGCTTATTTAGTTTCTGTACACTGTAGACGGCTCGATTGTCCTCATCTATAGTTCAGTTTAGTTTAGAGATACGGCGTGGAAACAGGCCCTTCGGCCCACCGAGCCCGCGCCGACCAGCGATCCCCGCACGCTAACACTAGGGACAATTTTACATTTCGCACCGAGCCAATTAACCTACAAACCTGCACGTCTTTGGAGCGTGGGAGGAAACCGAAGATCTCGGTGAAATCCCACGCAGGTCACGGGGAGAACGTGCAAACTCCGTACAGACAGGCGCCCGTAGTCGGGATGGAACCCGGGTCTCTGGCGCTGTGAGGCAGCAGCTCTACCCGCTGCTCCACCGTGACTCCCCTCTGTCCGCCTTGCCTCTCTTGCAAGCACGTTGGCGATTATGCTTGGGCCTCGCTGACAGACAGCAGGTCTGGACAGTTCACACAGTCGCTGGTGTGTGCGTGCATGCAGCCAGCACAGCGTGACGCGCTTGTCAAACTCAACATTAATTAGTGCAGATTTAGCCCGCTCCCTGCTAACGGCCAAAGGGAAGGAGGCACAGTGAGAGACAGAGGTGTCTGTGGTCGTTCCCAGTGGATCACGCAGACTATGTACACGGTACGCAGGCACACGGTCAAAGTCCAGTCCCACTTCAGGCCCCACAGCGCCAGCGACCCGGGTTCCATCCTGACTACGGGTGCTTTAGTTTAGAGATACAGCGTGGAAACAGGCCCTTCAGCCCATCGTGTCCGCGCCGACCAGCGATCCCCAGCACACTAACACTATCCTACACACACACTAGGGACAGTTCACATTTATAGCAAGCCAATTAACCTACAAACCTGCAGGTCTTTGGAGAGTGGGAGGAAACCGGGGAAAAACCCACGCCGGTCACGGGGAGAACGTGCAAACTCCGTATACACAGCCAATAGACATTAGGTGCAGGAGTAGGCCATTCGGCCCTTCGAGCCAGCACCTCCATTCAATGTGATCAGGGCTGATCATCCCCAATCAGTACCCCGTTCCTGCCTTCTCCCCATATCCCCTGACTCCGCTATCTTCAAGAGCCCTATTTAGCTCTCTCTCGAAAGTATCCAGAGAACCGGCCTCCACCGCCCTCTGAGGCAGGGAATTCCACAGACTCACCACTCTCTGTGTGAATAAGTGTTTCCTCATCTCCGTTCTAAATGGCTTACCCCTTATTCTTAATCTGTGGCCCCTGGTTCTGGACTCCCCCAACATGGAGAGCATGTTTCCTGCCACTAGCGTGTCCAAACCCTTAATAATCTTATATGTTTCAATGAGAATCCCCTCTCATCCTTCTAAACTCCAGAGTACACAAGCCCAGTCGCTCCGTTCTCTCAGCGTATGACAGTCCCGCCATCCCGGGAATTAGCCTTGTGAGCCTACGCTGCACTCCCTCAATAGCAAGAATGTCCTTCCTCGAATTTGGAGACCAAAACTGCACCCGAAGTCGGGATCGAACCCGGGTCTCTGGCGCTGTGAGGCAGCAGTTCTACCGTGCAGCCTGGAACTTGTGAATGGATGGGTTGTGGAGAATGGATTTCAGTTGGATTTGCTGACTGCTTCCCCGTTGAAAATGCTATTCTCTATTGGCTCTGTTTTAATGCAGGCATTAACTGCTCAGAGCTTTTATGTGGGAAGCAGCAGAAGACAGATTATCAGTTCCTTTGCGTCTTGTGAAATTAGATTTGCAATAATCTTTCGTAAGTGCTGCTTCTCACTGTGGGTACTGCCGCGATTCACGTCTTTACCTTGACTAGACATGACCATGTTATAGGAAAGATGTTGTCAAGCTGGGATAGATGTGCAGAGAAGATTTACGAGGATGCTTGCCTGAACTCGAGGGTCTGAGCTATCGGGCACAAGTCGGGATGGCTGGGACTCTATTCCCTGGAGCGCAGGAGGATGAGGGGTGATCTCATAGAGGTGTACAAAATCGTGAGAGGAACAGTGTTTAAGAAGGAACTGCAGATGCTGGAAAATCGAAGGTAGACAAAAATGCTGGAGAAACTCAGCGGGTGCAGCAGCATCTATGGAGCGAAGGAAATAGGCAACGTTTCGGGACGAAACCCGGAAGGGTTTCGTCCCGAAACGTCGCCTATTTCCAGAAGTGTTTCGTCCCGAAACGTTGCCTATTTCCTTCGCTCCATAGATGCTGCTGCACCCGCTGAGTTTCTCCAGCACTTCAGGCTGATGTAGGGTGGGGGGGGGGGGGGGGGGGGGGGGGGGCGGGTAGAAGAAAGGAAAAAGGAAGAGGAGGAGTCCGAGGGCTGAGGGAGAGCTGAGAAGGGGGGGGGGGGAGTCAGCAAGGGCTACCGGAAATTGGAGAATTCAATGTTTATGCCACTAGGGTGCAGGCTGCCCAAGCGGAATACGAGGCGCTGCTCCTCCAATTTCCGGTGGTGCTCACTCTGACCATGGAGGAGGCCCAGGACAGAGAGGTCGGATTGGGAATGGGAGGGGGAGTTGAAGTGCTGAGCCACCGGGAGATCAGGTTGGTTAATGCGGACCCAGCGTAGGTGTTTGGCGGAATAGATCGGGTGGGCGCACAGAGTCCCTTGCCCAGAGTAGGGCAATCGAGATCCAGAGGGCGTAGGTTTAAGGTGAGGAGAGGGAAGATTTAATAGGAATCTGAGGGGAAACCTTTCCACACTGAGGGTGGTGGGTGTATAGAACGAGCTGCCGGAGGAGGTAGTTGAGGCAGAATGGTATGTTAGCTTTCATAGCAAAAGGATTTGAGTATAGGAGCAGGGAGTTTCTACTGCAGTTGTACAGGGTCTTGGTGAGACCACACCTGGAGTATTGCGTACAGTTTTGGTCTCCAAATCTGAGGAAGGACATTATTGCCATAGAGGGAGTACAGAGAAGGTTCACCAGACTGATTCCTGGGATGTCAGGACTGTCTTATGAAGAAAGACTGGATAGACTTGGTTTATACTCTCTAGAATTTAGGAGATTGAGAGGGGATCTTATAGAAACTTACAAAATTCTTAAGGGGTTGGACAGGCTAGATGCAGGAAGATTGTTCCCGATGTTGGGGAAGTCCAGGACAAGGGGTCACAGCTTAAGGATAAGGGGGAAATCCTTTAAAACCGAGATGAGAAGAACTTTTTTCACACAGAGAGTGGTGAATCTCTGGAACTCCCTGCCACAGAAGGTAGTTGAGGCCACAGTTCATTGGCTATATTTAAGAGGGAGTTAGATGTGGCCCTTGTGGCTAAAGGGATCAGGGGGTATGGCGAGAAGGCAGGTACGGGATATTGAGTTGGATGATCAGCCATGATCATATTGAATGGCGGTGCAGGCTCGAAGGGCCGAATGGCCTACTCCTGCACATAATTTCTATGTTTCTATGACTATCGCAACGTTTAAGAAGCAGTTAGACAGGTACTACATGGATAGGGCAGGTTTGGATGGATATGGGCCAAGCGCAGGCAGGTGGGACTGGTGTCGAGGGGGCCATGTTGGTCAGTGTGGGCAAGTTGGGCCGAAGGGCCTGTTTCCACGCTGTATCACTCTATCACTCTATGTCTCTGCTGCACCCTCCCCTCCCTGCAATGGGGCGATCAGAACTGCTCTCTCAAACCAGTTCCATGTCAATGGAAACTCAGCTGTATTTTGGTCACCAATGCCCACACCTGCCTTTCTGCGGAAAGTCAAAATATCCTTGTAGTCGGATCACCCTTGCAGTGCAGTCCCCAACAGTGTTGTAACTCTTTAAGGGCGGTCACGGTGGCTCAGCGGGTAGAGTCGCTGCCTTACAGCGCTTGCAGCGCCAGAGACCCGGGTTCGATCCCGACTACGGGCGCTGTCTGCACAGAGTTTGTACCTTCTCCACCCCCCCGTGACCTGCGTGGGTTTTCTCCGAGATCTTCGGTTTCCTCCAACACTCCAAAGGCGTACTGGTGTGTAGGTTACTTGGCTTGGTGTAAATGTGGAAATTGTCCCCAGTGTGTGTGTAGGGTAGTGTTAAGGGCCTGGCCCACTTGCCGATTTTTTCGGCGACTGCCGGCAACATTGACTGACGTATGTAAAATAATTGTCCCTGGTGTGTGTAGGGTAGTGTTAATGTGCGGGGATCGCTGGTCGGCGCGGACCCGGTGGGCCGAAGGGACTGTTTCAGAGGTTTCAAAGGTCTTTTCCACGCTGTATCTCTAAACTAAACTAAACTAAACTAAACTAAACTAAACTAAACTAAACTAAACTAAACTAAACTAAACTAAACTAAACTAAACTCTGTCAGTGAATTCAAACACAGCCTTTCCTCTAACTTCAAGTAACCCTTGAACATTCTCTCCACATCCACTCTATCCAGGCCTTTCAATATTCTGTATGTTTCAACGAGGTACCCCCTCTTCCTTCTAAACTCCAGCGAGTACAGGCCCAGTGCCGACAAACGCTCATCATAGGTTAACCCGCTCATTCCTGGGATCATTCTCGTAAACCTCCTCTGGACCCTCTCCAACACTTGAATTTCATCCCGAATTTGAGGCCTAGAATTTAAATGAACAACAAACAAAACTAAGGGGTTGGACAGGCTAGATGCAGGAAAATTGCTCCCGATGTTGGGGAAGTCCAGGACAAGGGGTCACAGCTTAAGGATAAGGGAGAAATCCTTTAAAACCGAGATGAGAAGAACTTTTTTCACACAGAGAGTGGTGAATCTCTGGAACTCCCTGCCACAGAGGGTAGTCGAGGCCAGTTCATTGGCTATATTTAAGAGGGAGTTAGATGTGGCCCTTGTGGCTAAAGGGATCAGAGGGTATGGAGAGAAGGCAGGTACGGGATACTGAGTTGGATGATCAGCCATGATCATATTGAATGGCGGTGCAGGCTCGAAGGGCCGAATGGCCTACTCCTGCACCTAATTTCTATGTTTCTATGCCGCCTCTCTCTGTCCCACCCCCACCCAAGTCCGTACTAGCTTCAAAGTCGTCGTGTTGAGTCTCATTGTCGGTAACTGGTTTTCACCTCGCCCACAGCCAACAATGTCCTGTCTCCTTTATCTTCATCACTTTTTGCACATCTTTCATTCATTTGTTCCATATCTCTCCACATCACCGCCTATATCTCTTGTTTCCCTTTCCCCCGACTCAGTTTAGTTTATTGCCACGTGGACCGAGGTACAGTGAAAAGCTTTTGTTGTGTGCTAACCAGTCAGCGGAAAGACAATACATGTTTACAATCATAAGGTCATAAGTGATAGGAGCAGATTTAGACCATTCGGCCCATCAAGTCTACTCCGTCACATTCAATCATGGCTGATCGATCTCTCCCGCCTAACCCCATTCTCCTGCCTTCTCCCTATAACCTCTGACCACCCGTACTAATCAAGAATCTATCTATCTCTGCCTTAAAAATATCCACTGACTTGTGGCCTCCACCGCCGTCTGTGGCAAAGAATTCCACAGATTCACCACCCTCTGACTAAAAAAATTCCCCCTCATCTTCTTCCTGAAAGAACATCCTTTAATTCCGAGGCTGTGCCCTCTAGTCCTAGACTCTCCCACTAGTGGAAACATCCTCTCCACATCCGCGTTATCCAGTCAGCGGAAAGACAATACACGATTACAATCGAGCCATTCAACAGTGTACAGATACATGATAAGGGGATAACGTTTAGCGCAAGGTAAAGCCAGCAAAGTCCGATCAAGGATAGTCCGAGGGTCACCATTGAGGTAGATAGTAGTTCAGCACCACTCTCTAGTTGTGGTAGGATGGTTCAGTTGCCTGAAGAAGGGTCTCGGCCCGAAACGTCACCCATTCCTTTTCTCCGGAGATGCTGCCTGTCCCGCTGAGTAACTCTGGCTTTTTTGTGTCTATCTTCGGTGTAAACCGGCATCTGTGGTTCCTTGTTACACAATCCTCGTTCTGAAGCTTGCGATAAGTCAATTGACCTTAATTCTGTTCTCCAGAGCCGGCCAAATGCAGATTATCGCGGGGTAATCCTATTGTTGTTGTGTTGCCATTGTCTGGGCTTCAGCGAGACAGAGAGTTGGGGCTGCAAAAGACATCTCTGCTGCGAACATCGTCCCTTTTGCAGCCCAACTTCAGTCAACGTAAATCTGAAGCCAAACCAATACCAAGAACAGAGGCAGCTCTGTGTCGCAGCGGTAGAGTCCCAGGTTCGATCCCGACTACGGGTGCTGTCTATACGGAGTTTTTTTTTTTTTTTATATATTTTTATTAGAAGCAAACATATTATAAAGTATAGTTACATATTATAGTAAAAAAAAACTTTTCATATACATCAATCATACATTATTAAAATGTTCAATTCTCGATTAATTCTGCTTCTAGTGTTTTTTTTATATAGATAGAAAGAGAGAAAAAAGAATTACAAATTAATATCAAAAAAGGGAAAAGGTGGAATGAATTACTTATAATACGTCTATACGGAGTGTGCACGCTCTCCCCGTGACGTTTTTTCCGGGTGCTCCGGTTTCCTCCCACACTCCAAAGACATGCAGGTTTGCAGGTTAAACTGGCTTCGGTCAAATTGTCGCTGGCTTGTGTAGGGTAGTGTGTGCGGGGATCGCTGGTTGGCGCAGACTCCGTGGGCCGAGGGGCCTGTTTCCTCGCTGTGGCTCCAGAAAATAATCAAGGAGAAGAAGAAAAGATTGTTGTTCGGAGGTCACACACAATGTTCAGACCGCTGGGTTGTAAACTACCCGAGTGGGATATGAGGTGCTGTTCCTCCAGTGTGTGTGTGTGTGTGGCCTCACTCTGGCAGTGGAGGAGGCCCAGGGCAGGAAGGTTGCCATGGGAACGGGAAGGGGATTTAAAATGGCGGTACGGTGGCGCAGCGGTAGAGTTGCTGCCTTACAGAGCCTACAGCGGCAGAGACCCGGGTTCCATCCCGACTACGGGTGCTGTCTGTGCGGAGTTTGCGCGTTCTCCCCGTGACCCGTGTGGGTTTTCTCCGAGATCTCCGGTTTCCTCCCGCACTCCGCAAGACTCCGCGCGTTTACCCGATCTATTCCTCTCATGATTTTGTGCTCCCCCAAAGACGTGATTGGCTTGGGATAAAATGTAAATCGTCCCCAGTGTGTGTAGGATGGTGCTAGTGTTGCGGGGATCGCTGGTCGGCGTGGACTCGGTGGGCCGAAGGGCCTGTTTCTGCACTGTATCTCTAAACTAATCCAGCAGGCCTTGGCGGACTAAAGAAAAGTGTTTGGCTAAATGGTCGCCTAGTCTATGAACAAAACAAATCTGCCATTTCCGAAACAGAAAAGCAGAGCGTATTTCTTACATGGAGTTAAATTGGATACCATTTGATATTAAAACGACCTAGGCTTGTTTGTTTATTTCAGTTTCAGTTTAGTTTATTGTCACGTGTACCGAGGTACAGTGAAAAGCTTTAGTTGCGTGCTAACCAGTCAGCGGAAAGACAATACATGATTACAATCGAGCCATTTACAGTGTATGGATATGTTATAAGGGAATAACGTTTAGTGCAAGGTAAAGCCAGCAAAGTCCGATCAAGGATAGTCCGAGGGTCACCAAAGAGGTGGATAGTAGTTCAGCACCGCTCTCTGGTTGTGGTAGGATGGTTCAGTTGCCTGATAACAGCCGGGAAGAAACTGTCCCTGAATCTGTAGGTGTGCGTTTTCACACTTCTGTACCTCTTGCCTGACGGGAGAGGGGAGAAGAGGGAGTGGCCGGGGTGCGACTGGTCCATGATGATGCTGCTGGCCTTGCCGAGGCAGCGTGAGGTGTCAGTTGCGTCGTGCGTTATCGGAGGCAGCGTGGGTTAACAGCGGGAAGCAATTTTATGTGCAATTTAATTTCCTGACTAAACCCAGGCAGGGAATCTTGGAGTTTCTTCTCCATTCATGGTTTTACATAGAAACATAGACAATAGGCGCAGGAGTAGGCCATTCGGCCCTTCGAGGCTGCACCGCCATTCAATATGATCATGGCTGATCATCCAACTCAGTATCCTGTGCCTGCCATCTCTCCATACCCCCTGATCCCTTTAGCCACAAGGGCCACATCTAACTCCCTCTTAAATATAGCCAATGAACTGTGGCCTCAACTACCTTCTGTGGCAGAGAGTTCCACAGATTCACCACTCTCTGTGTGAAAAATGTTTTTCTCATCTCGGTCCTAAAAGATTTCCCCCTTATCCTTAAGCTGTGACCCCTTGTTCTGGACTCCCCCAACATCGGGAACAGTCTTCCTGCATCTAGCCTGTCCAACCCCTTAGTTTTGTTTGTTGTTCATTTAAATTCTAGGCCTCAAATTCGGGATGAAATTCAAGTGTTGGAGAGGGTCCAGAGGAGGTTTACGAGAATGATCCCAGGAATGAGCGGGTTAACCTATGATGAGCGTTTGTCGGCACTGGGCCTGTACTCGCTGGAGTTTAGAAGGATGAGGGGAACCTCGTTGAAACATACAGAATATTGAAAGGCCTGGATAGAGTGGATGTGGAGAGAATGTTTCCACTGGTGGGAGAGTCCAGGACCAGAGGGCACAGCCTCAAAATTAAAGGACGTTCCTTTAGGAAGGAGATGAGGAGGAGTTTCTTCAGTCAGTGGGTGGTAAATCCGCGGAATTCATTGCCACAGAAGGCTGTGGAGGCATCTCTCATCCTCTCCACATCCACTCTATCCAAGCAGAGAGAGATAGATTCTAGATGAGTGCGGGTGTCAGGGGTTACGGGGAGGAGGCAGGGGGAATGGAGTTAATGGAGTCAAGTCACTTTTATTGCTCTAGCACATTTAAAAAACAATTCTCGTTGGCCAAAGTGCTTTTACATTGGTATACGAATAGTTTAGAAGAGGGAGAGATAGATCAGCGTAGTAGTGGTGTATTCAGGTAGAAGGTACAGGAGCCTGAAGACTGCAACAACCAGGTTCAGGAATAGCTACTTCCCCACAGCCATCAGGCTATTAAACCTGGCTCGGACAAAACTCTGATTATTAATAACCCATTATCTGTCATTTGCACTTTATCATTTTATTTATTCATGTGTGTATATATTTATGTTACGGTATATTGGGACGACAGATGGCACAATGGGCTAAGTGTTCGGCTGGCAACCGGAAGGTAGCCGGTTCGAATCCCGCTTGGAGTGCATACTGTCGTTGTGTCCTTGGGCAAGACACTTCACCCACCTTTGCCTGTGTGTGAATGTGTGTGAATGTGTGTGAGTGATTGGTGGTGGTCGGAGGGGCCGTAGGCGCAGATTGGCAGCCACGCTTCCGTCAGTCTGCCCCAGGGCAGCTGTGGCTACAGAAGTAGCTTACCACCACCGAGTGTGACTGAGGAGTGAATGAATAATGCGATGTAAAGCGCCTTGAGTATTAGAAAGGCGCTATATAAATCCCATCCATTATTATTATTATTATATGGACACACTTATCTGTTTTGTTGTAAATGCCTACTATGTTCTGTTGTGCTGAAGCAAAGCAAGAATTTCCTTGTCCTATACAGGGACACATGACAATAAACTCACTTGAACTTGAACTAGTAGACTTGAAGGGCCGAATGGCCTCATTCTGCTCCTCTCACTTCTAAGTGCGGCCTGACCAGTGGCTTCAAAAGCCTCAGCGTGACATCCCTATAAATAAAAGATCAAGGAGCTGCAGGATGTTGTGAATCATTGAGAGACAGCACTGTGGATCTCTTGAGTGCTGCGGCTTTGTGATGAATTCGCTTCTGTTTTGAAGAATGACAGTATATTAGTTTCCACAAAGCAATAATCCCTCAGCAGATTCACTGCTCTGAGCTCGGCTAAAGTGGCCTGACCTTTATCTTCCTGCAAGGAGTGCGTCTGGCTACAGCCCCTGAATATTTTGAAGGGACAACTTAGGCAATAGACACTAGACAATAGGTGCAGGAGTAGGCCATTCGGCCCTTCGAGCCAGCACTGCCATTCAATAGACAATAGACAATACACAATAGGTGCAGGAGTAGGCCATTCGGCCCTTCGAGCCAGCACCGCCATTCAATGTGATCATGGCTGATCATCCCCAATCAGTACCCCGTTCCTGCCTTCTCCACATATCCCCTGACTCCACTATTTTTAACAGCCCTATCTAGCTCTCTCTTGAAAGCATTCAGGGAACCTGCCTCCACCGCCCGCTGAGTGTGTCCAAGAGGAGCGGCTGGGTTTGTAGGAGTTTAGAAGGATGAGAGGGTATCTCATTGAAACATATAAGATTATTAAGGGTTTGGACACGCTAGAGGCAGGAAACATGTTCCCGATGTTGGGGGAGTCCAGAACCAGGGGCCACAGTTTAAGAATAAGGAGTAAGCCATTTAGAACGGAGATGAGGAAACACTTTTTCACACAGAGAGTGGTGAGTCTGTGGAATTCTCTGCCTCAGAGGGCGGTGGAAGCAGGTTCTCTGGATACTTTCAAGAGAGAGCTAGATAGGGCTCTTAAAGATAGCGAAGTCAGGGGATATGGGGAGAAGGCAGGAACGGGGTACTGATTGGGGATGATCAGCCATGATCACATTGAATGGCGGTGCTGGCTGGAAGGGCTGAATGGCCTCCTCCTGCACCTATTGTCTATTGTCTATTGTCCAGTGATGCTGCCTGTCGCGCTGAGTTACTCCGGCATTTTGTGTCTATCTTTGACTTAAAGCGGCACCTGCAGTTCTGTCCTAAACTGACCATTTGGTGGCTTTGACTGGCAGGATGAGCTGTAACTTCTCGCTCTGTGTCTCTCTGTGTCTCTCTGTAATTTTTGGCAGCGCTGCGATGATGTGCATGAACTGCGAAATAAACTGCTCTGGCAATTTCACAATCTCAACCCTTAATTAAAAGTGTAAAAGGGAAAGGAAGGCAAGCATTAGCCTGCGTTTGCCATCTCCGCCGTTGACTGGAGCCCGCAGCGTGAGATCTTTGAGCGCGCAAATATCCTCTTTAGGGCCGGCTGAAGTCAAACACAATTTTAAATATCTTTCAATCGAAACGCTTGTCGGACAGGAGAGGGGCCTGGAGCCAACTGATGGCTGATAGCTCATCGAATGCAGACTATTCCAAATGGGAAAATGGATAATACCCAAGGAATAACGCATCCTTGTCGTGCATAGTCAAATGCATCTGAACTGCATGTTTATATCCCGTGCCCATGAGAGTTCTTTGTGTAAGAAGGAACCAGTTTAAACCGAAGATAGACACAAAAAGCTGGAGTAACTCAGCGGGGCACAATGCGATCATGGCTGATCATCCACAATCAGTACCCCGTTCCTGCCTTCTCCCCATATCCCCTGACTCCGCTACGGGGTACTGATTTGGAATGATCATATTGAAACGTATAAGGGCTTGGACACGCTAGAGGCAGGAAACATGTTCCCGACGTCGGGGGAGTCCAGAACCAGGGGCCACACACAGTTTAAGAATAAGGGGTAAGCCATTTAGAACGGAGACGAGGAAACACTTTTTCTCACAGTGTGTGGTGAGTCTGTGGAAATCTCTGCCTCAGAGGGCGGTGGAGGCCGGTTCTCTGGATGCTTTCAAGAGAGAGCTAGATAGGGCTCTTAAAAATAGCGGAGTCAGGGGATATGGGGAAAATGCTGGAACGGGGTACTGATTGGGGATGATCAGCCATGATCACATTGAATGGTGGTGCTGGCTCGAAGGGCCAAAGGGCCTACTCCTGCACCTATTGTCTATTGTCATATTGAATGGCGGTGCTGGCTCGAAGGGCCGAATGGCCTACTCCTGCACCTATTGTCTATTGTCTATTGTCATATTGAATGGCGGTGCTGGATCGAAGGGCCGAATGGCCTACTCCTGCACCTGTTGTCTATTGTCCATTATATCGAATGGCGGTGCTGGCTCGAAGGGCCGAATGGCCTGCACCTATTTTCCCCCGTTTCTATGTTGAGTCACCCATTACAGAACGCTGACCCCCACAACAACACAGGCACTGCACAGCAGACTGTTGCGTGGAGATCTGTATAAAACCGTGCCTGAGCCTGCTAATGGGGTGAAATTCCTTTGGTAATGAAGTGTTTAACAAGTTCATGTAAAATTTTAACACCGTCATTAAAATGTTTATCTTTAGCATGTCGAATGGATGCTACCAGTGTGCGGAGGGTAATTCCACATAAACTCAGCCGTGTGAATTAGCGCCCTGTATAACGCAGCTGAAGAATCGTGCATAATATTTCAATAAAGATTTGCCGTGGGAAGTCGATAACTCCTTGTAATTAATGACTCAGATCCACTGTATCGTTTCCACAGCTTAAAGTGTTACCCACCCTGGTCCATGAAAGTGCCTCGCAAACAACTTACCGCCATTACTTTTTTGCATATCTTTCCTTCCTTTGCTCTACATCTCCGTCTATTTCTCTCCTTTCCCTCGACTCTCATGGCCCTGTCCCACGGTACGAGTTCATTCCAAGAGCTCTCCCGAGTTTAAAAAAAATTCAAACTCGCGGT
The DNA here is from genome assembly GCF_010909765.2 of Amblyraja radiata. Lineage (NCBI taxonomy): Eukaryota > Metazoa > Chordata > Chondrichthyes > Rajiformes > Rajidae > Amblyraja > Amblyraja radiata. The sequence goes on from NC_045980.1 coordinate 34,085,570, forward strand.
AAGCACGGAGAATGAACGTAGCGGGTACGTCAGAGCTCGGGGACGTCTCTTAGCGCTAACGGCAGGTACTCGGGAAGACTCGCTAATGGCAGGTAAGCACGGGAAGACTCGTGAAGATTTTTCAACGTGATGAAAAATGTCCACGAGAGCCCCGAGTACCGACGAGCGGCCATTACCGTAAATCTCCGAGTTCGAATCAGGGCAAACTCGGGAGAACTCTTGGAATGAACTCGTACCGTGGGACAGGGCCATCAGTCTGAAGAAAAGGTCTCGACCTGAAACGTCACACCGTTCCTTTTCTCCAGAGATGCTGCCTGACCCGCTGAGTTACTCCAGCTTTTTGTGTCCCCTCAATAGACAATAGACAATAGACAATAGGTGCAGGAGTAGGCCACTCAGCCCTTCGAGCCAGCACCGCCATTCAATGTGATCATGGCTGATCATCCCCAATCAGTACCCCGTTCCTGCCTTCTCCCCATATCCCCTGACTCCGCTATCTTTAAGAGCCATATCTAGCTCTCTCTTGAAAGCATCCAGAGAACCGGCCTCCACCGCCCTCTGAGGCAGAGAATTCCACAGACTCACAACTCTCTGTGAGAAAAAGTGTTTCCTCATCTCCGTTCTAAATGGCTTACCCCTTATTCTTAAACTGTGTGGCCCCTGGTTCTGGACTCCCCCAACATCGGGAACATGTTTCCTGCCTCTAGCGTGTCCAAGCCCTTAACAATCTTTGCAACATATTCCAAGTGTAATTTCTGCAAGGATAGCCACTAATGTAATATTCATGGATCTATAATATTGCGTTATGATTTTGCTTCAGAGATCTTTTGGCCTCTTTGATTCATTTCCGCTTTGCTATTCTGATTTCATTTAAAGATTCGATGAACATTAATACAGATATAATGATTCACGCTCACCTTTGCTCATTGATCCAATAACTAGAGATTTATTTCTGTATAGATTTTGGTCTCTGCATGTTACAAAGGAAGTCCTCGCAATCTGTATATATTTTACATTAATGTCTGTGTCTTTCTAGGTAAGGTCTTGTCAGTGGGTGGGAAAAACGCAACTCTGTTTTAGCTTGCAATGTCTTTTTTATGGTCACGGCAGATATTATGCCGAGGTTATATCGCAATTCAGTTCAATTCAATGCAATGATTCTCTACCTAGGTGCAGTGAAATCCTTTGTTTTGCATCATGGGTTGCCAACTGTCCCGTATTAGCCGGGACATCCCGTATATTGGGCTAAATTGGTTTGTCCCGTACGGGACCGCTCTTGTTCTGTATTTGACTGCTGCTACTCGGGTCGAGGGGACTGTCGGGTCGTCCGGCCCCTCCTCACCCGTCCCGACGTAGTGCAGCCCATGGAGTGCAGCAGCAGCACCTCGCCCGTGGCCCCGTCGGTCGGTCGGCAGCCCGGCCAGCTGTCCGACCTTCGGACCTTCGCTTACCGCCGACACCACCACCACCCCTCCTTCCCACGGCCGATCATCGGTTCATGAGTTGGACGGGGCGCCGGACTTTGCGCGCGGCCCCCGGGCCAAAACTCCTCAGCTGGCCCGCCGGCTGGGCTTTGTGTTCAGTCCAGCACCCGGGCCGACTCATCATTCACCCAGCCACGGCCCAGTCGGTCAACGAATTGCCGTCGGGAATTTGTCCCGTGTTTTGACCTTTTGTCCCTTAATTGAGAGCGGGAAAGTTGTCGACCCTGTGGCCCGCCGAGTCCACACCGTCCAGCGAGCACCTGTTCACAAACTAGTTCTATGCTATCCCACTTTCTCATCCACTCCCTGCGCACGAGGGGACAATACACAGCGGGACAATTAACGTACAAACCTGCACGTCTTCGGGATGCGGGAAGAAAATGGAGCATCCGTAGGAAACCCACAGCGTCAGGGCGAGAACGTGCAAACTCCACACACGCACGCACGCACGCACACGCACACGCACACGCACACAGTGCCGCAGGTCAGGATCGAACCCTGGTCTCTGACGCTGTGAGGCAGCAGCTCTACCCGCTGCTCCACAATGCTACTACATTGCCAACTTATCATCAGCGTCACAGTCCAAAGAGTAGAGACATCAGCGACGACAGCATCATGTCCGAGCAAAAACAGAATCATATTTTCCAGGAAAAAAACGCTTTGAATGTAGGATAGTCTAGTCTAGTTTAAATTAGTTTAGAAACACAGCGCGGAAACAGGACCGAGCCCACGCCGACCAGCGATCACCCCGCACACTAACACTATCCTACACACACACGAGGGGGCGATTTACAATCTTTACCGAAGCCAATTGATCAGCCATAGGTAGACAAAAATTCTGGAGAAACTCAGCGGGTGAGGCAGCATCTATGGAGCGAAGGAAATAGGCGACGTTTCGGGTCGAAACCTTTCTTCAGAAGGGTTTCGTCCGAAGAAGGGTTTCGACCCGAGACGTTGCCTATTTCCTGAGCACAAAGGGTGGACAAAAATGCTGGAGAAACTCAGCAGACGAGGCAGCATCTATGGAGCGAAGGAATAGGTGACGTTTCGGGTCGAGACCCCGAAGGAATAGGTGACGTTTCGGGTCGAGACCCTTCTTCAGACCGATGTGAGGATGGGGGGGGGGTGGCGGGAAGAAGAATGGAAGAGGCGGAGACAGTGGGCTGAGGGAGAGCTGGGAAGGGCAGGAGAAAGCAGGGAGTACCTGAAATTAGAGAAGTCAATGTTCATACCGCTGGCCCAAGCGGAATATGAGGTGCTGCTCCTCCAATTCGCGGTGGGACTCACTCTGGCCATGGAGGAGGCTCAGGACAGAAAGGTCGGATTGGGAATGGGAGGGGGAGTTGAAGTGCTGAGACAACTTCAACCGTGATCAGATTGGATGGCGGTGCTGGCTTGAAGGGCCGAACGGCCTGCTCCTGCACCTTTTGCCCATTGTCTAATTAACCCACAAACCCGCATGTCTTTGGGGTGGGGTGCGGGGCCCCCGGAGAAAACCCACGCAGGTCCCGGGAGAACGTACAAACCCCACCCGTGGTCGGGATCGATCCCGGGACTCTGGCGCTGTGAGGCAGCAACTCTACCGCTGCACCACCAAAGTGGTTTATGAATTAAATGCAAACCGTGGCCCATTATACCCGGCTGGAGTGATGATAGCTGGTCGTCAGGGGACAACATCAGCGTGTTTCCTGTGGCGCGGAGCCGAGATGTCACCACATGCAGCCACAAAATAAAATGAAAGGTCTTCCCAGATTGTAACAACGAGCCATCTCATTTATTTAATGAGTCTGTCTGGTGACCAGAGAGTGCTTATTGTTCTTGTAATCCAGCAGTGACCTGGATAACAATGCAACTCTTTTCCATTGTAAGCTTCACATGGACATAGACAATAGGTGCAGGAGTAGGCCATTCGGCCCTTCGAGCCTGCACCGCCATTCAATATAATCATGGCTGATCATCCAACTCAGTATCCCATACCTGCCTGCTCTCCATACCCCCTGATCCCTTTAGCCACAAGGGCCATATCTAATGCCCCTGTCCCACTTAGGAAACCTGAACGGAAACCTCTGGAGACTTTGCGCCCCACCCAAGGTTTCCGTGCGGTTCCCGGAGGTTTTTGTCAGTCTCCCCTACCTGCTGCCACTACCTGCAACCTCCTGCAACCTCCGGGAACCGCACGGAAACCTTGGGTGGGGCGCAAAGTCTCCAGAGGTTTCCGTTCAGGTTTCCTAAGTGGGACAGGGGCATAACTCCCTCTTAAATATAGCCAATGAACTGGCCTCAACTACTTTCTGTGGCAGAGAATTCCACAGATTCACCACTCTCTGTGTGAAAAAATGTTTCTCATCTCGGTCCTAAAAGACTTCCCCCTTATCCTTAAACTCTGACCCCTTGTCCTGGACTTCCCCAACATCGGGAACAATCTTCCTGCATCTAGCCTGTCCAACCCCTTAAGAGAAATTCAATGGGCCAAGGTGCGCAGAAGGTCATAAGGTCGTAAAGAATAGGAGCGGTATTAGGCCGTTCGGCCCATCGAGTCTACTCCCCCATTCAATCATGGCCGATCTAACCCTCCCTCCCTAACCCATTCTCCTGCCTTCTCCCCATAATTTCTGACACTCGTACTAATCGAGAATCTATCTATCTCTGCCTTAAATATATCCACTGGGTTTTGTGGCCTCCACTGCTTTCTGTGGCAAAGAACTCCACAGATTCACCACCCTCTGACCATAGACATTTCTCCTCATCTGCTTCTTCAACTCTCCCAAGAGTAATAATAATAATAATGGATGGGATTTATATAGCGCCTTTCTAATACTCAAGGCGCTTTACATCGCATTATTCATTCACTCCTCAGTCACACTCGGTGGTGGTAAGCTAATTCTGTAGCCACAGCTGCCCTGGGGCAGACTGACGGAAGCGTGGCTGCCAATCTGCGCCTACGGCCCCTCCGACCACCACCAATCACTCACACACATTCACACACATTCACACACAGGCAAAGGTGGGTGAAGTGTCTTGCCCAAGGACACAACGACAGTATGCACTCCAAGCGGGATTCGAACCGGCTACCTTCTGGTTGCCAGCCGAACACTTAGCCCATTGTGCCATCTGTCGTTCCAAAGAGTAGTAACATCCACATCCACATCCACTCTATCCAAGTCTGCTTGGGGCGGCACAGTGGCGCAGCGGTAGAGTTGCTTGCCTGACAGCGCCAGAGACCAAGGTTCGATCCCGACTACGTGTGCTGTCTGTGCGGAGTTTACACGTTCTCCCCGTGGCCCGCGTGGGTTTTCTCCTGGATCTCCGGTTTCCTCCCACACTCCAAAGACGTGCAGGTTTGTAGGTTAATTGGCTTCGGTAAAAAATTGTAAATGGTTCCCAGTGTGTGTGTGTAGGAAAGTGTACGAGTGCGGGGATCGCTGGTCGGCGTGAACTCAATGGGCCGAAGGGCCTGTTTCCACGCTGTATCTCCACACTAAACTAAACTAAACTTTATTCATTTCTCAAGAAGTGATTCAATGATATGGAACAGATTTGATTTCCTCCTGTGTTATGTATCTGAAAACTATTTGCTGGCATCTCCGCAGTAGTGTGGAAATTCGATCAGGCTCTTCCTGAAGTGAGATGTTATTGCGGCTACGAATAGACACAAAATGCTGGAGTAACTCAGAGGGTCAGGCAGCATCTCTGGAGAAAAGGAATAGGGTGACGCTTCAATCGAGACCCTTCTTCAACATCACCCGTTCCTTCTCTCCGGAGACGCTGCCTGTCCCGCTGAGTTACTCCAGCATTTTGGTGTCTATCTTCGGTGTAAACCAGCATCTGCAGTTCCTTCCTACACATACCCTGGGAGGTTTAGTTCAGTTTAGAGGTACAGCATGGAAACGGGCCCTTCAGCCCACCGAGTCTGTGCCGACCAGTGATCACCCATTCGCACTTTCGCATCCACTCCCTACCCCATAAGGGCAACTTACAGAGGGCCAATTGACCTACAAACCCCCACGTATCCCACACTCCAAAGATGTGCGGGTTTGTAGGTTAATTTTGGTTAGATAAAACTGTGAATTGTTCCTAGTGTGTAGGATAGTGTTAGTGTACGGTGTGGTCGCTGGTAGACGTGGACTAGCTGGGCCGCAAGGCCTGTTCCCGCGCGATATCGCAATTCACCGGAATTTAGAAGGATGAGAGGTGTTCTTACAGAAATATATAACAATTCTTAAGGGATTGGACAGGCTAGAGGCAGGAAAAATGTTCCTGATGTTGGGGGAGTCCAGAACCAGGGGTCGCACACTGTTTAAGAATAAGGGGTCGGCCATTTTGGACTGTGATGAGGAAAAACCTTTTCACACAGAGAGTTGTGGATCTGTGGAGTTCTCTGCCACGGAAGGCAGTGGAGGCCGATTCACTGGATGTTTTCAAGAGAGAGTTATTAAGGGGCTGTCCCACTGTACGAGGTAATTCAAGAGTTCTCCCGAGTTATCCCTGATTCGAACTCGGAGAATTACGGTAATGGCCGCTCGTAGGTACTCGGGGCTCTCGTGGACATTTTTCACAGTGCTGAAAAAACGTCACGAGTTTCCACGTTTCCCGAGTACCTGCCGTTAGCGTTACGAGCCGCGACGAGACTTCCACGAGCTCCGACGTTCCCGCTACGTACATTCTACGTACTTACCACGAGTTTGATTTTTTTAAAACTCGGGAGAGCTCTTGGATTACCTCATACAGTGGGACAGCCCCTTTAGATACAGCTCTTTAGGCAAATAGAATCAAGGGATATGGGGAGAAAGCAGGAACGGGGTACTGATTGGGGATGATCAGCCATGATCACATTGAATGGCGGTGCTGGCTCGAAGGGCCAAATGGCCTACTCCTGCACCTATTTTCTATGTTTCTATGTTTTTAAAAATTCTGAGGCTATGACCTCTGTATCTGGACTCTCCCACTAGTGGAAACATCCTCTCCACATCCACTCCATGCAGGTCTGTATCCCATTACTTCTGAGCTTTGAAGCCAGATCCCGATTCACCTGCGGGTCTAGACATCAGAATGCTTCACCAGGCCCTCCAGTGTCAGAGACAGCATAAGTGGCCTGTTTCTGCTCTGCACGTTGTATATAATCGAGTGCAGGTTTTACATTCCTCCCCATCCATTCTGGGAGCTGGCCCAAACTTTTAAATACTTTATACAGACACAAAGAATGCTGGAGTAACTCAGCGGGACAGACAGCATCTCTGGAGAGAAGGAGTAGGTGAGGGAAAGGGAATCGGTTTCAGGCCAAGGCCCTTATCCAGACTTCTTCAGACTTCAAGTTCAAGTTCAAGTAAGTTTATTGTCATGTGTCCCTGTATAGGACAATGAAATTCAGCACACAGAACATAGTAAGCATTGACTACAAAAGAGATCTGTGTGCCCATATACCATAATATAAATATATACACACATGAATAAATAAACTGATAAAGTGCAAATAACAGAAAATGGGTTATTAATAATCAGAGTTTTGTCCGAGCCAGGTTTAATAGCTTGATGGCTGTGGGGAAGTAGCTATTCCTGAACCTGGTTGTTGCAGTCTTCAGGCTCCTGTACCTTCTACCAGACTTCAGGCCCTTCGCCAGAGATGCTGCCTGTCCTGCTGAGTTACTCCAGCATTTTGTGGCAATATCTTTGGTTTAAACAGCATCTGCAGTTCCTTCCTACACATTTAGACAATAGACAATAGATAATAGGTGCAGGAGTAGGCCGTTTGGCCCTTCGAGCCAGCACCGCCGTTCAACGTGATCATGGCTGATCATCCCCAATCAGTACCCCGTTCCTGCCTTCTCCCCCTATCCCCTGGCTCTGCTATCTTTTAAGAGCCATATCTAGCTCTCTCTTGAAAGCATCCAGAGAACCTGCCTCCACCGCCCTCTGAGGCAGAGAATTCCACAGACTCACCACTCTCTGTGAGAAAAAGTGTTTCCTCGTCTCCGTTAAAAATGTAAACTAAAGTTTTAACTAAAGAGTTACTGCAGGGGAACTCAAATAAGGTCGTCTCTACATTTCGCTTAGTTTAGTTTAGAAATACAGTGTGCAAACAGGACCTTCGGTCAACTGATTCCGTGCTGACCAGCGATCACTCGCTCTATTCTATGTACTAGGGACTATTTGCATTTAACCTACAAAGTCTGAAGAAGGGTCTCGACCCGAAACGTCACCTATTCCTTTTCACTAGAGACGCTGCCTGACCCGCTGAGTTACTCCAGCGTTTTGTGTCTATCTCCGGTGTAAACCAGCATCTGCAGTTCCTTCCCACGCAACCTACGAACCTGCACGTCTTTGGAGTGCGGGGGGAAACTGGAGCACCCGGGAGAAATCCCACGCGGGTCACGGGGGAATCACGTGCAAACGCCGTACAGACAAGCGCCCGTAGTCAGGATGGAACCCGGGTCTCTGGCGCTGTGAGGCAGCAGCTCTACCCGCTGCGCCACCGTGCCGCCCGATAGTAGCTGTGAATTCTTTCGAATCTTTCCGGCTTTAAATTTATTCCCACACAGCCGTGGTCATTTATTGTAACAATTATGTGGTTTCCCACAGAGGGAGAGACACATAATTACATCTTCGGAGGGGGCCAGTTAAGTAGGCCAGTTCAACGAGCAGTCGAAATCACTATCAATTATTCACAATTTAGGAAGATTAGAGGTGATCTTATAGAGGTGTACAAAATCATGAGAGGAATAGATCGGGTAGATGCACAGTCTCTTGCCCAGAGTAGTGGAATCGAGGACCAGAGGACATAGGTTTAAGGTGAAGGGGGGAAAAAATGTTATAGGAATCTGAGGGGTAACTTTTCCAGTGGGTGTATGGAGCGAGCTGCCAGATGAGGTGGTTGAGGCTGGGACTATCCCTACATTTAAAAAACAGGTGTTTAAGAAGGAACTGCAGATGCTGGAAAATCGAAGGTACACAAAAATGCTGGAGAAACTCAACGGGTTCAGCCTGAAGAAGGGTTTCGGCCCGAAACGTTGCCTATTTCCTTCGCTCCATAGATGCTGCTGCACCTGCTGAGTTTCTCCAACATTTTTGTCTACCTTTAAAAAACAGGTACTTGGATCGGACAGGTTTAGAGGGATACGGGACTAGCTTACATTGGGCATCTTAGCCAGTGTGGATGAGTTGGGCCGAAGGGCCTGTTTCTATGCAGATGGTATATAGTGTAACAAAGTGTGGAGTCATGCATTCTGGTAGTAGGAACTATTTTCTAAATGGGGAGAGAATCCAGAAATCGGAAGTTGCAAAGGCACTTGGGAATGCTGGTGCAGAATTCCCACAAAGTTAATCTGCGAGTCGAATCGGTAGTAAAGAAAGCAAACTCAATGCTAGCATTTATTTCAAGAGGGCTTGTATACAAAAACAGGGATGTAATGGTGAGGCTCTATAAGGCGCTGGTCAGGCCGCATTTGGAATATTGTGAGCCAATTTTGGGCACCATATCTGAGGAAGGATGTGCTGGCTCTGGAGAGGGTCCAGAGGAGGTTTACAAGAATGATCCCCGGAGTGAGTGGGTTGACCGATGATGAGCGTTTATCGGTGCTGGGCCTATACTCGCTGGAGTTTAGAAGAATGAGGGGGGGAGACCTCATTGAAACTTACAGAATAGTGAAAGGCTTGGATGGAGTGGACGTGGAGAGGATGTTTCCACTAGTGGGAGAGTCTCGGACCAGAGGTCACAGCTTCAGAATTAAAGGACGTTCTTTTAGGAAGGTGATGAGGAGAAATTTCTTTAGTCAGAGGGTGGTGAATCTGTGGAATTCTTTGCCACAGACGGCTGTGGAGGCCACAAGTCAGTGGATATTTTTAAGGCAGAGATAGATAGATTCTTGATTAGTGCGGGTGTCAGAGGTTATGGGGAGAAGGCAGGAGAATGGGGTTAGGAGGGAGAGATAGATCAGCCTTAATTGAAAGGGCTGAACGACCTAATTCTACACCTATTCCTTATGAACTTATGACCTATGAAAAGTTTAGGAAGATTTGGGCCGAAGGGCCTGTTGCCATGGTCTATGAGTCTACCATAGGCCAGGCTGCTGGGGTTCTGCGATGTGATTTCATTCCCAGGTTTCTGTCGACTTTGTTGTTTATTTATGAAACGTTTGTTCTCCCTTGAAGCGTTGGGGAAATATATGGTAATGTTGTCTGAAGTGCGATTCAACCTTAATTAGGTTTGACTGATTTCAATAGTTGCTTACCAAGGGCCCCAGGCCCGTCTAACAAGCTCAGCTCGTTACAAACAGCCACAGCAACTCGCCTTGCATCAGCTTCGAAGAGCCCTCCCAAGGCTGAGAGAGAGACACACAGGGTGCTAGAGTAACTCATTAGGTCCGATCAAGGGTCTCCAGCCCCAAACGTCACCCATTCCATTTCTCCAGAGACGCTGCCTGACCCGCTGAGTTACTCCAGCACGTTGTGTCTTTTTTTAGTTTAGTTTAGTTTAAAGATACAGCGGGGAAACAGGCCCTTCGGCCCACCGGGTCCGTGCTCGACCAGCGATCCCCGCACACTAACACTATCCTGCACACACACTAGGGATGATTTACGCTTACACCAAGCCGATTAACCTACAAACCCGCACGTCTTTGGAGCGTGGGGGGGAAACCGAAGTTCTCGGATGAAAACCCACGCAGGTCACGGGGAGAACGTGCAAACTCCGTACAGACAGCACCCGTTGCTGGGATCGAACCCGGATCTCTGGCGCTGCGAGCGCTGCAAGGCAGCAACTCTACCGCTGTGAATTACATTCCTCGGTACCATCCATTCTAGGAGCTCACCCAAACATTTAAAACTTTATACAGACACAAAACAAATGCTGGAGTAACTCAGCGGGACAGACAGCAACTGGAGAGAAGGAGTAGGTGAGGGAAAAGGAATCGGTGTCAGGCCGAGACCCTTCTCCAGACTTCTTCAGACTTCAGACCCTTCTCCAGAGATGCTGCCTGTCCCGCTGAGTTACTCCAGCATTCTGTGGCACTATCTTTTGTTTTAAACCAGCATCTGCAGTTCCTTCCGACACATTTAAAACTTTAAACTAAAGAGTTACTGCATGGAAACTCAAATAATGGTCGTCTCTCCATTCCGCTTAGTTTAGTTTAGAAATCTTTTAGTTTAGTTTAGAGGTCTTTAAAATGATGAGAGGGATAGACAGAGTTGACGTGGACAAGCTTTTCCCTTTGAGAATAGGGAAGATTCAAACAAGAGGACATGACTTGAGAATTAAGGGACAGAAGTTTAGGGGTAACATGAGGGGGAACTTCTTTACTCAGAGAGTGGTAGCGGTGTGGAATGAGCTTCCAGTGGAAGTGGTGGAGGCAGGTTCGTTGGTATCATTTAAAAATAAATTGGATAGGCATATGGATGAGAAGGGAATGGAGGGTTATGGTATGAGTGCAGGCAGGTGGGACTAAGGGAAAAAAGTTGTTCGGCACGGACTTGTAGGGCCGAGATGGCCTGTTTCCGTGCTGTGATTGTTATATGGTTATATGGTTAATACAGTGTGGAAACAGGCCCTTCGGCCAACTGAGCCCATGCAGCCAGCGATCACCCATACACTAGTTCTATTCTATACACTGGAGACAATATACATTAACCTACACGTCTGAAGAAGAGTCTCGACTCAAAACGTTACCTAGGTTTAGAAGATTTGGGCCGAAGGGCCTGTTGACATGGTCTATGAGTCTACCATAGGCCAGGCTGCTGGGGTTCTGCGCTGTGATTTCATTCCCAGGTTTCTGTCGACTTTGTTGTTTATTTATGAAACATTCGTCCTCCCTTGAAGCGTTGGGGAAATATATGGTAATGTTGTCTGAAGTGCGATTCAACCTTAATTAGGTTTGACTGATTTCAATAGTTGCTTATCAAAGGCCCCAGGCCCGTCTAACAAGCTCAGCCCGTTACAAACAGCCACAGCATCTCGCCTTGCATCAGTTTCGAGGAGCCCTCCCAAGGCTGAGAGAGAGAGACACAGAGAGTGCTAGAGTAACTCATCAGGTCCGATCAAGGGTCTCCAGCCCCAAACGTCACCCACTCCGTTTCTCCAGAGACGCTGCCTGGCCCGCTGAGTTACTCCAGCACTTTGTGTCTTTTTTCAGTTTAGTTTAGTCAAAAGATACAGCGCGGAAACAGGCCCTTCGGCCCCACCGGGTCCGTGCTCGACCAGCGATCCCCCTGCACACTAACACTATCCTGCAATTTACCCCAATACCAAGGCAATTAACCTACAAACCCGCACGTCTTTGGAGTGTGGGAGGAGACCGAAGTTCTCGGAGAAAACCCACGCAGGTCACGGGGAGAACGTGCAAACTCCGTTCAGACAGCACCCGTAGTCGGGATCGAACCCGAGTCTCTGGCGCTGTGAGGCAGCAACTCTACCGCTGCGCCCCTTTGTAACATTTACCAAGCCAATTAACTTACAAAGGTAGACAAAAATGCTGGAGAAACTCAGCGGGTGCAGCAGCATCTATGGAGCGAAGGAAATAGGCAATGTTTCGGGACGAAACACTTCTGGAAATAGGCGACGTTTCGGGACGAAACCCTTCCGGGTTTCGTCCCGAAACGTTGCCTATTTCCTTCGCTCCATAGATGCTGCTGCACCCGCTGAGTTTCTCCAGCATTTTTGTCTACCTTCGATTTTCCAGCATCTGCAGTTCCTTCTTAAACAATTAACTTACAAACCTGTACGTCTCTGGACCGTGTGAAGCAACGTCTGGAATTAGTTTCGTCTTTATCGTGTTATCTTTAAACCTTAGACTTTAGAGACACAGCGTGGGAAACAGGCCTTTCGGCCCACCGAGACCGCGCCGGCCAGCGATCGCCCCGTACCCCGTGCGCGTGCCGCGAGTAATTACTCAGGGTAGGCAGTCAGCGGCTTTTAAAAAAAAAAAAATCTTAAACCGCGCATGCGCAGTTTGTTCTCTCCTTAAAAATAAAAAATAAAAATAAGTAACGGGCCTGTCCCACCAGCATGCGACCTACATGCGGCGAGCGCGACCAAACCGGAAGCGGGAAGTTCGCGCGTGACGTACGGAAATTGAGCTCGCAGGTCACGGGTTGGTGACCTGTTTTCCGGAGCTCCCGCCCGCGGCAACAGCTTCGTCCGCTGGAATGGAGGGCGGCAGCTTCAGCAGCTTCGACCACCCCGGGCCGCGGAGTTTGAACCGGCCCGTTCGCGGAGCTCGGTTGAGCCGCGGGACTTACTCACCATCATCCGGTGGGGTCACAACATCGGAGGCCTGGATCGCCTCAGCGCAGAGGGAGAACAAGGGGGGAAGAGACAGAGACTTTAAGACTTTTGCCTCCATCACAGTGAGGAGGTGCCTGGTGAACTCACTGTGGTGGATGTTTAATTGTGTTCATTGTGTGTTTTGTCATGACTGCCAGGCAACGAAATTTCGTTCAGATCGAAAGATCTGAATGACAATAAAGGAATCTAATCTAATCTAATTTCTCACTCCCAACTCACCCAATGTTGGCAGCCCTGGGGGAGAGGAGAGGACATTGAGGGGGAGGGGAGGGGGGAAGTGGTTACAGAAGGTCAAAATACAGCATACAACTGATGCGCATAAGGGGGCCTGTGGTTAGATCCCCATTTACAGATGCCCTCCCCTTTATTCCACCATTTATAGATGCCCTCCCCTAAACCCCCCCCATTTACAGGTGCCCTCCTCTAAACCCACACATTTACAGGTGCCCTTCCCTAATTCACCTTTTACAGGTGCCCTCCTCTAAATCCCATTTACAGGTGCCCTTCCCTAATTCACCATTTAAAA
>NC_045980.1:34103851-34130209 GCF_010909765.2 Amblyraja radiata
TGGAGTTTAGAAGGATGAGAGGGTATCTCATTGAAACATATAAGATTGTTAAGGGTTTGGACACGCTAGAGGCAGGAAAAATGTTCCCGATGTTGGGGGGAGTCCAGAACCAGGGGCCACAGTTTAAGAATAAGGAGTAAGCCATTTAGAACGGAGACGTGGAAACACTTTTTCTCACAGAGAGTGGTGAGTCTGCGGAATTCTCTGCCTCAGAGGGCGGTGGAAGCGGGTTCTCTGGATGCTTTCAAGGGAGAGCTAGATAGGGCTCTTAAAGATAGCGGAGTCGGGGGATATGGGGAGAAGGCAGGAACGGGGTACTGATTGTGGATGATCAGCCATGATTACATTGAATGGCGGTGCTGGCTCGAAGGGCCGAATGGCCTCCTCCTGCACCTATTGTCTATTGACAGTACATGGATAGGACAGGTTTAGAGGGATATGGGTGGGTAGATGGGGCATTTTGGACAGGTTGAGATGAAGAGCCTGTTTCCGTGCTGTAGGGGAACTGAGGGGATCTTAAATCAATTCAATCATTTAATGCCCGCCAGTTCTTTAATCCCAGATTTGACTTTATTAACCAAGTTTAGAATGTCCTGTGGCAGTAATGGGATTGAGGTTGTGATGACATTAATCCGGGCGAGTACGTACGGATTAGTAAAACCTTACCGTCAAGTCCAAATCCGTGGAGCAGCTGGTGACAGAAGGGCTGACCCACCCGGTCTACCGACAGCGAACTCAACGCGGGACGTGCGCTGAACTGGTCATATCGGTGTCGCCAAGAGATTTAGAACATTTCAAAACTCAGCGGCGACAAAAAAAAAAGGGACACTTGAAAAAAACAATACGCCATCACGCCGCGTGGGTTTTCTCCGGGTGCTCCGGTTTCCTCCCACACTCCGAAGACGTACAGGTTTGTAGGTCAATTGGTGTAAATGTAAATTGCCCCGAGCGTGTGTGTGTGTGTGTGTGTGTGTAGGATAGCGTTAGTGCGCGGGGATCGCTGGTCGGCGCGGACTCGGTGGGACGAAGGCCCTGTTTCCGCGCCGTAACTCTGAACCACCCTTTTTTATGAAAATCGAAACTCTGGGGAAATAAATGCTCTCTCGTCCCTCTGTCAATTGATTCCTGCCACCTCTTTTCATTCTACTTTAGGAATACAACCAATAACTAACCTGAGGACCTGAGGGCCATTTTTTCCTTTATGTCGACTCCACAAATAGACTTCTTTGATGTATGTGTCAGAACCGTAGCTAGAAGCTTTTCACACGGCAATGGGAAAGTGATAGCCTTTCACGGGAGCCAGCGAGCAGAGCAAGTATATTTATCTCCTCTGTCAGCCTAATACACTTTGTACTATTCCTCGCTGTAGGTGTAGTGTAACACAACGCTGATATGAAAACATTTGGAGAGCCCACAGGGGGGGTGTGGGTGGAGGAGGAGAGAGTGCCAATTTAAAGAACACAAGAGGCCATTGTCAGCCCAAGAGTTCGAAGTTTAAAAGGGCCAGTCTCACTTGGGCGACATTTTCGGCGAGAGCCCGAAAAGAGGTTGTCGCGGCGTGGTCGGGGCGTGACGCGACGTGACGTGGAATGATGCGCGGTGTCTCCCTGTCGCCCCAGGATTTTGGAATGTTCAAAATCTTCAGGCTACATCTGGGCTGTCTGATGACGTCGTGCGCCCTGTTGCACGCTGACGTACGCTGCCCTGCGGGTGACTCCCGGTGACGCGGGTATACAAACCACCGACTTATCCGTTAAAAAGTTGTCGGTCCTTAGATTTATTGTGGATAAGTTCATTTCCAATGTGATTATGTTTTTTAATTTATTTTTTATTTTTATTAAGAAGCAATTGTACAAAGATAAAACAAACTCGGCATCTAAGATTATACATTCACTGTACAGCTTCATTTATAACCTTATAACCTGAAAATGAAAAAAAGGAAAGCAAAAGAGAGCAAGAAAGGGAAAAAGGGAAAAAGTGAAAAGATAGTTCTAAAAAGAACAAAAGAAAGACCCCTAAACTTGCCGAAAAATATAGAGATAAGAAAAGAGAAAAAGAAAGGTGGAGAGATACCTGCCCCCTCGTCCATGTCTTGAGAAATTGACCTGTTTTTCCTGCCAAGACAAGCCTAATGTTTTCCAAATGTAGTGCCTCGGACATTTGCATCAGTTTTGAATCATTCCCCTCTCCTCGATGGACTGCCTTCCCAGGCTAATTCCCTTCCTTCTCGAGGAAGGGAGAGATTTTTTAATAATAATAATAATAATAACGGATGGGATTTATATAGCGCCTTTCTAATACTCAAGGCGCTTTACATCGCATTATTCATTCACTCCTCAGTCACACTCGGTGGTGGTAAGCTACATCTGTAGCCACAGCTGCCCTGGGGCAGACTGACGGAAGCGTGGCTGCCAATCTGCGCCTACGGCCCCTCCGACCACCACCAATCACTCACACACATTCACGCACAGGCAAAGGTGGGTGAAGTGTCTTGCCCAAGGACACAACGACAGTATGCACTCCAAGCGGGATTCGAACCGGCTACCTTCCGGTTGCCAGCCGAACACTTAGCCCATTGTGCCATCTGCCGTCCCAATGGGCTCCTTGTCTTTTTAGTCTCCTTTAGTCTCCTTGCACTGAGTAAAAATTGGGTCGTACAGCATAGAAACAGGCCCTTCGGCCCAACCTGCCAACCTGCCCCAGCTACACTAGCCCCGCCTGCCCGTGTTTGGCCTGCGTCCATCCAATTATGCCTCCCCTCAGCCAACAGTGGTGACCCCATTCTACATTTCCATCTGCTTTGATCTGTCCTTTTCACACCTTGCCCTTCCTTATCTCTGTGTCTCCCTCGTCCCCTGACTCTCAGTCTGAAGAAGGGTCTCGACCCGAGACGTCGCCCATTCCTTCTCTTCAGAGATGCTGCCTGTACCCGCTGAGTAAAGGGCCTGTCCCACTTGGCATTTTTTTTCGGCGACTGCCGGCACCATTGGCTGACGTATCAGGTCACCGAAAAATACACGGTGTGGTGCGGCCTGGCGCGGCCTGGCGCGGCCTGGCGACGGTTGACCCGTGGCGTTTTTTCAAGGGTCGCAAGATTTTTTTTGTCGCCGCTGGATTTTGAAATGTTCAAAATCTTTCGGTGACACTGACATGCCGAAAAAATCGCCAAATGGGACAGGCCCTTAACAGAGGCCCTTAACTCACAGTCACTTAACAAGTCGCAGTGAAGTTCGTTGCGTGCACCCCTTGTCACGGCCGTTCCTGCCTTCTCCCCATATCCCCTGACTCTGCTATTTTTAAGAGCCCTATCTAACTCTCTCTTGAAAGCATCCAGAGAACCCGCCTCATCCACCCACTGAGGCAAAGAATTCCACAGACTCACCACCCTCTGTGAGAAAAAGGGCCTCTTTCTGTGAGGTGTGAATGACTCTAAGTCAGAATTTAAGGGCGGAAGGGTTGCGCAGCGGTAGAGTTGGGACCACAGCGCCCGAGACCCGGGTTCGATCATGACTACGGGTGCTGTCCGTACGGAGTTTGCACGTTCTCCCCGTGACCCGCGTGGGTGAGAGCCTTTATTATTTGCAGCCGCAACTGAGGATGCCAAGTGTTTGCTTGGCAGTTTTAAGAACTGCAAGCTCAAAGATAAATCTGCCAGATTTTTGTCAGCTCCATAGATTATCAGGTCCCCTGCAAAAAAAAAAAAACAGTTCTGGAAAAGGTTTTTAATCAGAATTGTCCGAGCCCGAGGGTCTTTCTATTAGCATTGAAGGTCAAAATGATCTTTAAAACTGTATCGGAAGGTTAGTTCTCTAAGCAGCAGAATCAATATGGTGTGTTCTGGTGTGCAAGTCAATATACTTAACCGGTTTGTAGATTTATTTCCCCCCCCATTTCGTAGGCAGAATCATCAGTTTTAAGGGAAGTGTCTAAGAAGGAACTGCAGATGCTGGAAAAATCGAAGGTAGACAAAAATGTTGGAGAAACTCAGCGGGTGAGGCAGCGTCTATGGAGCGAAGGAATACGTCACCTTTCAGACGAAGAAGGGTCTCGACCCGAAACGTCACCTATTCCTTCCCGATGTTGGGGAAGTCCAGAACAAGGGGGTCACAGTTTAAGGATAAGGGGGAAATCTTTTAGGGCCGAGATGAGAAAAACATTTTTCACACAGAGAGTGGTGCATCTGTGGAACTCTCTGCCACAGATGAGGCCAGTTCATTGGCTATATTTAAGAGGGAGTTAGATGTGGCCCTTGTGGCTAAAGGGACCAGGGGGTATGGAGAGAAGGCAGGTACGGGATACTGAGTTGGATGATCAGCCATGATCATATTGAATGGCGGTGCAGGCTCGAAGGGCTGAATGGCCTACTCCTGCACCTATTTTCTATGTTTCTATGTTTCTATTCCTTTGCTCCATAGATGCTGACTCACCGGCTGAGTTTCTCCAGCATTTTTGTCTACCTTCGATTTTTTCCAGCATCTGCAGTTCTTTCTTAAACATTGAATGGCGGTGCTGGCTTGAAGGGCAGAATAGCCTACTCCTGCACCTATTGTCTATGGTGTATTGTATCCATGTGTATAAAGGAACTGCAGGTGCTGGTTTAAATCGAAGAGAGGCGCAAAATGCTGGAGTCTGTCCCGCCGAGTTACTCCAACATTTTGCGTCTAAATCACCCACCCACGTACGTTCACCAGAGATGCTGCCTGACCCATCCAGTCACTCCATCACTTTGTGTCTTTTCTTCTGTGAGCCGGAAACTGCGGTTCCTCGTTTCGCCATCCGTTTAATTTTGAGTTTTGTCCGCATTGCACCCTCTAAGGAGTTTGTCTAATATTCACCCCTTTCTCGAGTGGAATATCTCAGCTATTATTGGCTCGAAAGGTGAGGTGGAGGGTGTGATGTTTTTTCAAATGCAGACCAATCTGGGACACGTCTGAGTCACTCCACTCCACGCGCAAAACTTGCCATCTTGTTCGGATGTGACAGGATACTTGTGGCCACCGACTCTCGACTGGCGGCATCACAGCTCCAGGTCTGGCAGCTGAAAATAGATTAGTTCGGACAGTCGCATAACCCTGGAGTAACTCAGCGGGACAGGCAGCAACATCTCTGCAGAGAAGGTATGGGTGTCGTTTTAGGGTCTATAGACAATTGACTATAGACAATAGGTGCAGGACCAGGCCATTTGCCCAGAGTAGGGGAATCGAGGACCAGAGGACATAGGTTTAAAGTGAAGGGGGAAAAGATTTAATAGGAATCTGAGGGGTCCACAGTTTAAGGATAAGGGGGAAGTCTTTTAGGACCGAGATGAGGAAAACTTTTCTCACACAGAGAGTGGTGAATCTCTGGAATTCTCTGCCACAGAAGGTAGTTGAGGCCACAGTTCATTGGCTATATTTAAGAGGGAGTTAGATGTGGCCCTTGTGGCTAAAGGGATCAGGGGGTATGGAGAGAAGGCAGGTACAGGATACTGAGTTGGATGATCAGCCGTGATCATATTGAATGGCGGTGCAGGCTCGAAGGACCGAATGGCCTACTCCTGCACCTATTTTCTATGTTTCTATGTTTCACACAAAGGGTGGTGGGTGTATGGAACGAGCTGCCGGAGGAGGTGGTGTGCGTTTAAGAAACACTTAGACAGGTACATGGATAATTGTCAACAGATGAATGGCCTGCTTCATCATCGTTACTTTTTTGCATATCTTTCATTTATTTGTTCCACATCTCACTTCATCACCGTCTATATCTCTCTATAGACAATAGACAATAGACAATAGACAATAGACAATAGACAATAGACAATAGGTGCAGGAGGAGGCCATTTGGCCCTTCGAGCCAGCACCGCCATTCAATGTGATCATGGCTGATCATCCCCAATCAGTACCCCGTTCCTGCCTTCTCCCCATATCCCCTGACTCCGCTATCTTTAAGAGCCCTATCTAGCTCTCTCTTGAAAGTATCCAGAGAACCTGCCTCCACTGCCCTCTGAGGCAGAGAATTCCACAGACTCACCACTCTGTGGGAGATAAAGTGTTTCCTCGTCTCCGTTCTAAATGGCTTACCCCTTATTCTTAAACTGTGGCCCCTGGTTCTGGAGTGGAGTGCGGGAGGAAACCGAAGGTCGTGGAGAAAACCCTCGCAGGTCACGGGGAGAACGTGCGGACTCCGTACAGACAGCGCCCGTAGTCAGGATGGAACCCGGATCTCCGGCGCTGTGAGGCAGCAGCTCTACCCGCTGCTCCATCGTGCCGCCCCATTAGGATGCACTGTGAATGAAGCCACGCTTTGACCTTGTGCGCACAGCTGCTGTCGTCTATATTTGACTTCTCGTGCGCAGTTATTCCCAGGGGATTGCTTTTTATTTTTCATTTCCCCCACAGAAAAGTTGTTTACCGCGCATATTTCAACAGCTTCAAGCCCTCCGATTGTCCTGGGTGTCGGTCGGTTACCAGGCGAGGGCTGTCTGATTGATGAGAAATTACCAGTTTGTTGTCGTTCAGAAGCGCTTCACTCGTGGCTGTTTTGCTCAGGCCTTGATCTTTAACTCGCCTTCTCCCTTCGTACGTCTACTTCCTTCCTTCCTTCCTTCCTTCCCGCCAGTCCCCGCATGGAAACTGTGCCTTTCCTTTCATCCGGTGCAAAACTAAAGCCCCTGTCCCACTTAGCCGATTTTCTCAGCGACTACAGGCGACTAGGCTTTCGCCACATGGTCGCTGGGGTGTCGCCTGTACGGTCGTGAGTCGTCTCCTTAAGTCGCCTTAAAACCCCTGTCCCACTGTACGAGCTAATTCAAGAGTTCTCACGAGTTTCCCCTGATTCGAACTCGGAGAAATACGGTAATGGCCGCTCGTAGGTACTCGGGGCTCTCGTGGACATTTTTCAACATGTTCTTCACGAAAATCTTCACGAAAATCTTCACAAGTCTTCATATAGACGAGTTCAACAAAAAATCTTCACGAGTCTTCACGAGCTTACCGCATTTCCCGAGCACCTGCCGTTAGCGTTACGAGCCGCTAAGAGACGTCCCCGAGCTCCGACGTACCCGCTACGTACATTCCACGTGCTTACCACGAGTTTGATTTTTTTTTTAAACTCGGAAAGCTCTTGAATGAACTTGTACAGTGGGACAGGGCTATAAGAGTCGTAACTTTTTCAGGTCACCGCTGCATTTTGAAATGTGCAAAACTTTTCGGCGACTGTGGGCTTGACGTAGCTTGTCTTCTCCTGACGTAGGTTGTCGCCATTGTGTCGTTGGTTGTCGCCAGGTGCTGTCCCCTCTGGCTGTTCGTTCCGCACACCCACCACCCTTTGTGTGGAAAAGGTCACCCCTCGGGTCCTGATTAAATCTTACCCCCCCTCACCTTAAACTCGATTAGTACGGTTGTCAAGGGTTACGGGAAAAAGGCAGGAGAATGGGGTTGAGAAGGAAAGATGGATGAGCCATGATTGAACGGCGGAGTAGACCTGAAGGGCCGAATGGCCTAATTCTGCTCCTAGAAATTAGAAACATAGAAAATAGGTGCAGGAGGAGGCCATTCGGCCCTTCGGCCCTTCGAGCCAGCACCGCCATTCATTGTGATCATGGCTGATCGTCCCCTATCAATAACCCGTGCCTGCCATCTCCCCATATCCCTTGACTCCACTAGCCCCTAGAGCTCTATCTAACTCTCTCTTAAATCCATCCAGTGACTTGGCCTCCACTGCCCTCTGTGGCAGGGAATTCCATCTGGAAATTCTGGAAATTGAACTTATGAAGCTTTTTCAATCAGAGGGTGGTGGGTCTATAGAACCAGCTGCCAGAGGCTGGCGTTACTTCCCTCAACGTATGTCTACTTTGAAGAAGTTCTCCGACGAGGGCTCTGGGCAGTCTGAAGAAGTGTCTCGACCCGAAACGTCACCCATTCCTTCTCTCCAGAGATGCTGCCTGTCCCGCTGAGTTACTCCAGCTTTTTGTGTCTACCTTCGGTTTAAACCAGAATCTGCAGTTCCTTCTTACGCAGTTACGTTGGCTCAAATAATAGTCTGTTCCAGCTTCCCCCGTAAATCTCAATCAGTCCTATAGCAACTATAGACAATAGACAATAGGTGCAGGAGTAGGCCATTCAGCCCTTCGAGCCAGCACCACCATTCAATGTGATCATGGCTGATCATCCACAATCAGTACCCCGTTCCTGCCTTCTCCCCATATCCCCCGACTCCGCTATCTTTAAGAGCCCTATCTAGTTCTCTCTTGAAAGAGCCGGCCTCCACCGCCCTCTGAGGCAGAGAATTCCACAGGCTCACAACTCTCAGTGTCAAAGGCAGGCGAGGCTCGTAAAATTGGGTCTGGAATGGAGATAAACGATTTCCAATCTGACTCGAAGTCGCACTGAAATTCCACTTCATCCTCCTGGAATGTCAAGAACTGGCTGGAAAGGAAAGAATGAGCAAGTTAGAACTTGATGCCAGGTTTTACAGGCACTTTGTTGGAAACTAGACAACATAGAATTCAGGGGTTCCAGGGAAGGGAAATAACTTTAGCAAGTGGCTAAGCAATCCTATTACATATATATATGAGTAGACAAATAAATATATATATATTCTCATTTACACACACATTCATATAGACAAATAAATATATATAAGGTAGACAAAAATGCTGGAGAAACTCGGCGGGTGAGGCAGCATCTATGTAGCGAAGGAAATAGGCAACGTTTTGTCCCGAAACTCAGCGGGTGCAGCAGCATCTATGGAGCGAAGGAAATATCTTTCGCTTCATAGATGCTGCTGCACCCGCTGAGTTTCTCCAGCATTTTTGCCCACCTCGGGTTTAATAATAATAATAATAATACATTTTATTTATGGGCGCCTTTCAAGAGTCTCAAGGACACCTTACAAAAATTTAGCAGGTAGAGGAAAAACATGTAAGGGGAATGAAATAAATAGTAGAGGCATGACTAGTACACAAAGTAAAGACAGAATTCAATACAAAACACAATATGAGGCAATTAGGTTTGTAGGTTAATTTCCTTGGTAAATATAAACATTGTCTCTAGCGAGGTGTAGGATGGCGTTAGCGTGCGGGGAATCGCTGGCGACGTTTCGGGTCGAGAAAGGAGACGTTCCCGATGTTGGGGGAGTCCAGAACCAGGGGTCACGCACAGTTTAAGAATAAGGGGTCGGCCATTTAAGACAGATGAGGAAAAACTTCTTCACCCAGAGAGTTGTGTGAATAGAAACATAGAAACATAGAAATTAGGTGCAGGAGTAGGCCATTCGGCCCTTCGAGCCTGCACCGCCATTCAATATGATCATGGCTGATCATCCAACTCAGTATCCCGTACCTGCCTTCTCTCCATACCCTCTGATCCCCTTAGCCACAAGGGCCACATCTAACTCCCTCTTAAATATAGCCAATGAACTGGCCTCGACTACCCTCTGTGGCAGGGAGTTCCAGAGATTCACCACTCTCTGTGGGATTCTCTGCCACAGAAGGCTGTGGAGGCCGATTCACTGGATGTTTTCAAGGGAGAGTTAGATTTAGTTCTTAGGGCTGACGGAATCAAGGGATATGGGGAGAAAGCAGGAACGGGGTACCGATTTTGGATGATCAGCCATGATCATATTGAATGGCGGTGCAGGCTCGAAGGGACGAATGGCCTACTCCTGCACCTATTTTTCGATGTTTCTATGAGATGACGAAGAATTTCTTTCAAGGAGTCTGAAGAAGGCTCCCGACCCGAAACGTCACCCATCCTATTTCACCCAGAGATGCTGCTTGACCCGCTGAGTTACTCCGCCACCTTGTGTCTATTTTAGGAGTTTCTTGAGACAGAGAGTGGTGAATCTGTGGAACCCATTGCCACTGTAGAGGCCAAGTCGTTGGGTATTTTTAAAGCAGAGTTCTTGATCAGTAAGGGTGTCAAAGGTTATAAGGAAGAAGGCAGGGGAATGGGGTTGAGATGGAAAAGCAGATGGCCGAATAGATTTGATGGGCTGAATGGCCTAATGCTACTCCAGCCCTATGAAGTATTCACATTATTATCCATGACAATTCGTGCAATTTGCTTCTTATTTTGTTTATTTCTTGTAGAGTGTTTGGAAATTGGAGATAAAACAATAGTCCTGAACTCTAAATATACAAGAGGACAGCACAGGAACAGGCCACTCGGCCCACAATGTCCATGCTGAACATGATGTCAAGTTTAACTAATCTTATCAGTCTGACTGTGATCGGTCTGGTCTGAAGAAGGGTCTCGACCCGAAACGTCGCCCGTTCCTTCTCTCCAGAGATGCTGCCTGTCCCGCTGAGTTACTCCAGCACTTTGTGTCAGCCTTCGGTGTAAACCTGCACCTGCAGTTCATCAGCTCATAAGGAATGGGAGTAGAATTAGGCCATTCAATAGACAATAGGCGCAGGAGTAGGCCATTCCGCCCTTCGAGCCAGCAGCGCCATTCAATGTGATCATGGCTGATCATCCTTGGCCCATCAAGGCTACTCCGCCATTCAATCATGGCTGATCTATCTCTCCCTCCTAACCCCATTCTCCTGCCTTCTCCCCATAACCCCTGACACCCGTACTAATCAAGAATCTGTCTATCTCTGCCTTAAATACATCCACTGACTTGGCCTCCACAGCCGTCTGTGGCAAAGAATTCCACAGATTCACCGCCCTCTGACTGAAGAAATTCCACCTCGTCTCCTTTCTAAAAGAACGTCCTTTAATTCTGCGACTGCGACCTCTAGTCCTAGACTCTCCCTCTAGTGGAAACATCTTCTGCACATCCACTCTATCCAGGCCTTTCACTATTCAGTACGTTTCAATTGGGTCCCCCCCCCCCCACTCATTCTTCTAAACTCCAGTTTAACCTGGGTTAACCTGCTCATTGCTGGGATCATTCCTACACACTGGATTTCCACTACGATTCCTGGCATGAGTCAAGGAAACACCAGGACAACAGGTTCGATGAGTCACTTCAACCTGCCAAGCACTGTTCTTCCGCTCTTGATTCACAATCGGTTTCAATATTCTGGCTGGAAATCAAAGGGAAAAAAAATCGCAGTCGTTGAAAATGTGGAATAAAATCTGTGGGTTCAAACAAAAGCAGTTGATTTTTTCAGACGGAAAGTCCCAGGACATTAGCACGGTGACTCTGTCTGCAGATGCTGCTCAGCCCACTCAGTATTTCCACTAGTTCCTGATTTTTTATTCGGGACAGGGGGTGGAGTTGATGCCTCATGGCGCCGGAGACCCGGGTTCGATCCTGGCCGCGGGCGCTGTCTGCGCGGAGTTGGCCCGTTCTAGGCAAGTGGGACTAGCGTAGATAGAAACGTAGAAACATAGAAAATAGGTGCAGGAGTAGAGGCCATTCGGCCCTTCGAGCCTGCACCGCCATTCAATATGATCATGGCTGATCATCCAACTCAGTATCCTGTACCTGCCATCTCTCCATACCCCCTTTAAGAGCCCTACCTAGCTCTCTCTTGAAAGTATTCAGAGAACCTGCCTCCACAGCCCTCTGAGGCAGAGAATTCCACAGACTCACAACTCTCTGTGAAAAAAATTGTTTCCTCGTCTCCGTTCTAAATGGCTTACTCATTATTCTTAAACTGTGGCCCCTGGTTCTGGACTCCCCCAACATCGGGAACATGTTTCCAGCCTCTAGCGTGTCCAAGCCCTTAACAAATTTCGATCCCGACTACGGGAGTAATAGTCATAGAATAATACAGTGTGGAAACAGGCCCTTCGGCCCAACTCGCCCACACCGGCCAACAATGTCCCAGCTACCGCCATTCAATATGATCATGGCTGATCATCCAACTCAGTATCCCATACCTGCCTTCTCTCCATACCCCCTGATCCCTTTAGCCACAAGGGCCACATCTAACTCCCTCTTAAATATAGCCAATGAACTGTGGCCTCAACTACCCTCTGTGGCAGAGAATTCCACAGATTCACCACTCTCTGTGTAAATTTTTTTTTTCTCATCTCGGTCCTAAAATACTTCCCTCTTATCCTTAAACTGTGACCCCTTGTTCTGGACTTCCCCAACATCGGGAACAATCTTCCTGCATCTAGCCTGTCCAACCCCTTAAGAACTTTGTAAGTTTCTATAAGATCCCCCCTCAATCTTCCAAATTCTAGCGTGTACAAGCCAAGATGGGACATGTTGGTGGGCATGGCCCAGTTGGGCCCCACACCGCCTGTTTCCACACACTGTGTGACTCCACCATGCGTGGATACAACCAGTTCATAGCCAAGTGCAATAGATCTAACAAAGGGGAAGATACAGAGTGCAGAATATAGTTCTCAGCAGTGTAGTCCAATGAAGTTAGATGCCTCCTGGAGGGGACTATCCCCCCCCCCCCCCTACCCCCTACTTATTTGAAATATCTATGTTAGATTAATGGGCAGCACGGTGGCGCAGCGGTAGAGTTGCTGCCTTACAGCGCTTGCGCGACCCTGGTTCGATCCCGACTACGGGCGCTGTCTGTACGGAGTTTGTCCGTTCTCCCCGTGACCCGCGTGGGTTTTATCCGAGATCTTCGGTTTCCTCCCGCACTCCGAAGACGTGCGGGTTTGCAAGTTTAAGAAGGAACTGCAGATGCTGGAAAACCGAAGGTAGACAAAAAATGCTGGAGAAACTCAGCGGGTGCAGCAGCATCTATGGAGTGAAGGAAATAGGCAATGTTTCGTCCCGAAACTCAGCGGGTGCAGCAGCATCTATGGAGCGAAGGAAATAGGCAACGATTCGTCCTGAAACTCAGCGGGTGCAGCAGCATCTATGGAGCGAAGGAAATAGGCAACGTTTCGTCCCGAAACTCAGCGGGTGCAGCAGCATCTATGGAGCGAAGGAAATAGGCAACGTTTCGTCCCGAAACGTTGCCTATTTCCTTCGCTCCATAGATGCTGCTGCACCCGCTGAGTTTCTCCAGCATTTTTGTCCACCTCAGGTTTGTAGGTTAATTGCCTTGGTAAATGTAAAAACTGTCCCTAGCAGGTGTAGGATGGCGTTAGCATGCGGGGAATCGCTGGTCGGCGCAGACCCGGTGGGCCGAAGGGCCTGTTTCCACGCAGTATCTCTGAACTAAACATGAAAAATGATCGCCTCATATGATGAAAGAGCTGTGCGATTATGTTGCATCGGGTCCCATCCAACTTCTATACATCTTTGCCAAGCACGGCATTGATTCCTTCATTATTACTCATGGACACGAATCTCCTTGGCCCCAGTTATTGTTTTCCTGAAGCAAAAATCAAATCACCGCGATGTAATGTTGGATGGATTGGCATCAAGAGGGAACAAACTATTTGGCTGAAGATAGGCCGCAAAAAGCTGGGGTAACTCAGCGGGACGGGCAGAGGAACGGGTGACGTTTCGGGTAGAGACCCTCCTTCAGACCTCGGCCCGAAACGTCACCCATTCGTTCCTTCTCCTCAGAGGTGCTGCCTGACCCCGCAGAGTTACTCCAGCCTTTTTTGTGTCTATCTTCGGTTTAAACCAGCATCTGCGTTCCCCTTCCCACAACATTGCCAGCTGTTTGTTCGGCCAAAACTACAAGCTAGTGCGACTCGGATCATGAAACTATTTGGCTCATTCTCTTCCCCAGAAACAGTGCGTGAGTTCTCCGATCAAGCAGCCAGCAGCTCCCTCATCAGTCGTAAAAGATTTGTTCTAAGCTGGGAACATCAAAGACTAGATAACATTGGCCTGAGGTGAGAGGAGACGTGCGGGGCAAGTTTTTTAACACAGCGTTAAGGGGGCCAGGAACACTGCTAGGGGTGATAGGCAATAGACAATAGGTGCAGGAGGAGGCCATTCGGCCCTTCGAGCCAGCGCCGCCATTCAATGTGATCATGGCTGATCGTCCCCAATCAGTACCCCGTTCCTGCCTGCTCCCCATATCCCCTGACTCAGCTATTTTTAAGTCGTACAGGTTTGTAGGTTAATTGGCTTGGTGTAAGTGTAAATTGTGCCGACTCGTATATAATATTAGCTGTGTAACCCTTTAAGAATCGTAACACGTGGCCAGCTGTTTTCTCCGTCGTCTCCAGATGTTTTATGAACATCAACCTTGCAGATATTGTCTGTATTGGACTGTAAACCCTCCAGGGAATTTTGGCTCTGCATTGCATCAGTCTTTCCTTTGATGGATTGCCTTTAGTTTGTTGGTTGCATTATTGACTATCTTCCAGCCTGTCAGTGGATGGATGAGAGAGGGACACTGCGATCCCAACCACCCCCCCCCCCCCCCCCCTTCCCCCCCCCCCCCCCCCCCATTCCCTGCATGTTTGGTTGCCCCAATCAGTAATGGTGGAATCATATACAATAGAGGCGATTATGAGGCTTTTAGATGGGCACGGTGGCGCAGCGGTAGAGTTGCTGCCTCACAGCGCCAAGGACCCGGGTTCGATCCTGACTACGGGCGCTGTCTGTGCGGAGTTTGTACTTCCTCCCCGTGACCTGCGTGGGTTTTCCCCGGGTGCTCCGGTTTCCTCCCACACTCCAAAGGCGTACGGGTTTGCAGGTTAATTGGCTACAGTAAAATTGTAAATTGTCCCTAGTGTGTGTGTGTGTGTGTGTGTGTGTGTGTGTGTGTGTGTGTGTGTGTGTGTGTGTGTGTGTGTGTGTGTGTGTGTGTGTGTGTGTGTGTTTGTGTGTGTGTGTGTGTGTGTGTGTGTGTGTGTGTGTGTGTGTGTGTGTGTGTGTGTGTGTGTGTGTGTGTGTGTGTGTGTGTGTGTGTGTGTGTGTGTGTGTGTGTGTGTGTGTGTGTGTGTGTGTGTGATAGTGCTAGTGTGCGGGGCGATCGCTGGTCGGTGTGGGCCCAGTGGGCCGACGGGCCTGTTTCCTACAACGGTCTGTATATCCACAACGAAAATGTGCAGGGAAGGAACTGCAGGTGCCAGTTCACACCGATGATAGGCACAAAGTGCTGGAGTAACTCAACGGGACAGGGAGTCATCGTGAACCTGCAGAGAGGGGGGGATTGGGGTCGGAGAGAGAGAAAGGGGGTGAGGGGGTGGGGGCAGGGGAAAGATAGGGGGGTGCGACCTAAAATGGGGACTTTAGTGTCTGTTTGTCTTTCTGCTCCTCGATTTCTGCTTTCTGGATTGAAAGGGTTGTGTGTTATTGAAACCTCTGGCATTTCTTGCTTCTCCATCCTTCCTCTATCCCGGGCCCCTGCTACGGAAATACTTCTGTGACTTGAAGTCACATCTGAGTCACATTACCCCCTCCGCCTGCCAAGCTCTGTCAATAATTTCCTGAGTATTAAAACTCTTTGGGAATTTTAATCTTATAAACTGCGATGAACAGGTCTGACACACGGGGCAGTTTATTTTATGTTTTGTTCACAATTAATTTTTTTCACCAAATTTCTGCCGGGCACCTCGACCGATCTTGTTTGAGGTTTAGTTTAGTTTTCGAGATACAGCGTGGAAACAGGCCCCTCCGACCGCTGACCAGCGATCCCCGCGCACTAAAGGGGCTGTCCCACGGTACGAGTTCATTCCAAGAGCTCTCCCGTTAGCTATCAAACTCGTGGTAAGCTCGGAGAATGTACGTAGCGGGTACGTCGGAGCTCAGGGATGCCCCTTAGCGGCTCGTGACGCTAACGGCAGGTACTCGGGAAATGCGGTAAGCTCGTGAAGACTGAACGTAGCGGGTACGTCGGAGCTCGGGGACGTCTCGTAGCGCTAACGGAAGGTACTCGGGAAGACTCGCTAACGGCAGGTAAGCGCGGCAAGACTGGTGAAGATTTTTCAACGGTGAAAAATGTCCACGAGAGCCCCGAGTACCGACGAGCGGCCATTACCGTAAATCTCCGAGTTTGAATCAGGGCAAACTCGGGAGAACTCTTAGAATGAACTCGTACCGTGGGACAGCCCCTGAACACTATCCTACACACACGAGGGACAATTTACATTTATACCAAAGCCGATTAACTTACAGAGATGTACGTCTTTGGAGTGCGGGAGGAAATCGGAGAAAACACACAAATGCAGGTTTGCACGGGGAGAGCGTGCAAACTCCGTACGGACAGCACCTGTAGTCGGGATCGAACCCGGGTCTCTGGCGCTGTGAGGCAGCGACTCTACCCGCTGCGCCACCGTGCCACCCAGCGACTCTAGCACTGCCTCACCCTGGTGCCCTTCTGACTTGGAATTGTATAGAACGTGGTACGTTGAACAGGACAGCACAGGAACAGGCCCTTCGGCCCAGAATATCCACAACGTACCCGCCAGGCAGCAACTCTACCGCTGCGCCACTGTGGAATCCCACGCCATGTTTACGCTGGCCGTTATCTCAGCGTAGAATTCTCAGTGGAGCTGCCCGAGCCACTCACCGCTGCATGAGAGCAAGGACCTCGCCATCCTGGTTCATTAACATCCCTCGTTATCTTTGGTGGACGTTTATAATAAAACACTTGTCACCATGGCAATAAAAATTGCCTGACTGCTCCGCAGCCCAGTCTACACGGCACAAAGGCAATGTACAAAAATCTAGTGTACAACAGCGTAAGAGGAAATCACGGTGGCGCAGTGGTAGAGTTGCCGCCTCACAGCGCCAGGGACCCGGGTTCGATCCCGACCACGGGCGCTTGTCTGCACGTTTTCCCCCGTGACCTGCGTGGGCTTTCTCCGGGAGCTCCGGTTTCCTCCCACACCAAAGACTCCCAAGACGGTTTGTAGGTTAATTTTAGTTTAGTTTAGAGATACAGCGCGGAAACAGACTCTCCGGCCTACCGAGTCCGTGCCGACCAGCGATCCCCGCACACTAACACTATCCTACACACACTAGGGACAATCTTTAATTTACTCCGTCAATTAAGTAAGTAAGTAAGTAAGTTTATTGGCCAAGTATTCACATACAAGGAATTTGCCTTGGTGCTCCGCCCACAAGTAACAACATGACATACAGTGACAGTTACGAGTGACATTAACCTACAAACCTGCACGCCTTTGGAGTGTGGGAGGAAACCGACGATCTTGGGGAAAACCCACGCAGGTCACGGGGAGAACGTACAAACTCCGTACAGACAGCGCCCGTAGTCAGGATCGAACCCGGGTCTCTGGCGCTGTGAGGCAGCAACTCTACCACTGTGTCAATTGGATAGGTGTCATTGTGAATTGTCCCGAGTGTGTGTCGGATAGTGTTAGTGTGCGGGGATCGCAGGTCGGCATGGGTTCAGTGGGCCGAAGGGCCTGTTTCCGCGCTGTATCTCTAAACTAAACTGAAAGGAATAGATCAGGTAGACGCACAGAGTCTCTTGCCCAGAGTAGGGGAATCGAGGACCAGAGGACATAGGTTCAAAGTGAAGGTGAAAAGATTTAATAGGAATCTGAGGGGTGACTTTTTCACACAGAGGGCAGTGGGTGAATGGAACGAGCTGCCAGAGGAGGTAGTTGAGGCTGGGACTATCCCAACGTTTAAGTTCAAGTTTAGTGAGTTTATTGTCATGTGTCCCTGTATAGGACAATGAAATTCTTGCTTTGCTTAAGCACACAGAAAATAGTAGGCATTTACTACAAAACAGATAAATGTGTCCATATACCATGATATAAATATATACACACATGAATAAATAAACTGGTAGTGCAAATAACAGAAAGGGGTTGCTAATAATCAGAATTTTGTCCGAGCCAGGTTTAATAGCCTGATGGCTGAGGGGAAGTAGCTATTCCTGAACCTGGTTGTTGCAGTCTTCAGGCTCCTGTACCTTCTACCTGAAGGTAGCAGGGAGATGAGTGTGTGGCCAGGATGGTGTGGGTCTTTGATGATACTGCCAGCCTTTTTGAGGCAGCGACTGCGATAAATCCCCTCGATGGAAGGAAGGTCAGAGCCGATGATGGACTGGGCAGTGTTTACTACTTTTTGTAGTCTTTTCCTCTCCAAGACGCTCAAATTGCCGAACCAAGCCACGATGCAACCGGTCAGCATGCTCTCGACTGTGCACCTGTAGAAGTTAGAGAGAGTCTTCCTTGACAATTCGACTCTCCGTAATCTTCTCAGGAAGTAGAGGCGCTGATGAGCTTTTTTGATAATTGCATTTGACAATTAAGAAACATTTAAACAGGTACATGTTCAAGAAAGAACTGCAGATGCGGGAAAAATCGAAGGTAGACAAAAATTGCTGGAGTAACTCAGCGGGCGAGGCAGCATCTATGGAGGGAAGGAATAGGTGACGTTTCGGGTCGAGACCCTTCTTCAGACTGATGACAAAAATGCTGGAGGATCTCAGCGGGCGAGGCAGCATCTATGGAGGGAAGGAATAGGTGACGTTTCAGGTCGAGACCCTTCTTCAGACTGATGACAAAAATGCTGGAGAAACTCAGCGGGCGAGGCAGCATCTATGGAGCAAAGGAATAGGTGACGTTTCGGGTCGAGACCCTTCTTCAGACTGATGACAAAAATGCTGGAGGATCTCAGCGGGCGAGGCAGCATCTATGGAGCGAAGGAATAGGTGACGTTTCGGGTCGAGACCCTTCCGGGTCTCGACCCGAAACGTCACCTAATCCTTCGGGGTCTCGACCCGAAACGTCACCTATTCCTTCGCTCCATAGATGCTGCCTCACCCGCTGAGTTTCTCCAGCATTTTTGTCCACCTTAGACTTTTTTTATTTTACCTCAAAAAATGTTTATTATCAAAATCCTGACAAGCAAAACATATACAGCCTGAACATGATAAATTGAAGTGAATGATACTTGGTTAGAGTGAAAACACAAACCAATCTTTTCTGCAGTGAGGTCTGACTTGGACAATAAGTTGTTCCTGAGCAGTATGCCATTGGGTGATAACAGGACATTGCAGTTTCCAGGTGATCAGAGCCTGCCCATAGACAAAACCACGCACAAGCACTTCACTAAATTCAAGGTTCATCTCCAAAGCGGAGACCATCCAACAAAGAACTTTAACATAAACACATTAGGGAAGCATTAGTTGCCGTTGGTTACAGAATCCGCCTCCATATCTTCTTCCTCAACTTCCATCTGTAGCGCCAGTCTTCATGTCTCTGCCTGGGATTTGCCCAGCCGGCAACATTCCTTTCAACTCCTCCACCTCAGCCAGGGTTGATGCATTGGCAATCGCATTCCACCTTAGACAGGTAGATGGTTTGGACAGGTTTGGAGGGATATGGGCCAAGTGCAGGCAGGTGGGACTAGTGTAGCCGGGACTACACATGTTGGCCAGCATGGGCCGAAGAGTTGGGCCGAAGGGCCTGTTTCCACGCTGTGTCATAGGGGACATAGTTGCAGAATAAGGGGGGGCTCTTTTAAAACTGAGATGAGGAAGAACTTCTTCACCCAGAGGGTGGTTAATTTATGGAATTCACTGCCCCAGGGAGCAGTGGAAGCAGAAACGTTAAATATATTTAAGACTTAAATAGATGGTTTTTTAGCTGCCAAGGGGATAAGGGGCTACGGGGAGAGGGCAGGGATATGGACCTAGGTATGGTTAGTATAGTAAGACCTGAGTGATCTCCTGGACAAGTGTCGATCGCCTGGATTGGGGTCGGAGAGGAATTTCCCGGATTTTTTTCCCGAATTGGACCTGGGTTTTTATCCGTTTTTTTGCCTCCCCCAGGAGATCACGAGGTTCTTGGGGTGGAGAGGGGTGATAGCGGTATAAAGGGGAGGGTAGTGTCTTGTGTTCTGTGTCTTGTGTCTACTGTTTGTGGGTAAGTGTGTCTGTTTAGTGTTCAGCCATGAGCGAATGGCGGTGCGGGCTCGACGGACCTGGTGGTCTACTCTCGCACCTACTTTCTATGTTTCTATGTTTCTATGTCACTCTATGACTCAACAACTAATTATCAACAATGGCACCAACTTCTCCTCCTCTGAGTAAGACGTGATGTTGGGACTGGTCACCGTGCAGGGATTATGGGCCATAGACTGGGTATATTTTCGCTGTTCGCCCGCATCAATCTTCTATTCCCCGCTGCAAATCTCGGAGAAAAATGACCAACTTAGGCTCTGTAAATCTTTTATTTTTTTTTTTTACAACTGCTCTGGGAATATGAAACAATTTGGAGCGTTCAGAAGAAAGATTGCCCACCATCTTACGACATGTATCGGGTAACACAGCAACAGAGGTCCTGCCACAGTGCAGCTCATGCAGTGTAGTTTAGAGACACAGCACAGAAACAGGCCCTTCGGCCCCACCGAGTCCGCGCCGACCAGCCATCCCCCCCCCCCCCCCCCGCCCGCACGCTAGTTCTTAACTTGTCTCTAATGCCCCTGTCCCACTTAGGAAACCTGAACACAAACCTCTGGAGACTTTGTGCCCCACCCAAGGTTTCCGTGCGGTTCCCAGAGGTTGCAGGTGGTTGCCGGAGGTTGCAGGTAGAGGAAGCAGGTAGGGAGACTGACAAAAACCTCCGGGAACCGCACGGAAACCTTGGGTGGGGCACAAAGTCTCCAGAGGTTTCCGTTCAGGTTTCCTAAGTGGGACAGGGGCTTAAGGGCCTGTTGGCCTGGTTTAAGTGAGTTTGTAGATGTCCCCCATCAGTCCGTCCCCCTGCCCACCCTGCTCAGTCCTGGGCACCGTGTTAACATAGAAACATAGAAAATAGGTGCAGGAGTAGGCCATTCGGCCCTTCGAGCCAGCACCGCCATTCAATATAATCATCCAGAATCAGTACCCAGTTCCTGCCTTCTCCCCATATCCCTTGATTCCGTTAGCCCCAAGAGCTAAATCTAACTCTCTCTTGAAAACATCCAGCGAATCGGCCTCCACTGCCTTCTGTGGCAGAGAATTCCACAGATTCACAACTCTCTGGGTGAAAAGGTTTTTCCTCATCTCAGTCCTAAATGGCCTACCCCTAATTCTTAAACGGTGACCCCTGGTTCTGGACTCCCCCACAATTTTTCCTACATCTAGCTTGTCCAATCTCATAAGAATTCTATATGTTATAGGATAGATGTTTTCAAGCAGGGACGGGTACAGAGAAGATGTGTGAGGATGTTGCCAGGACTAGAGGGTGTGAGCTACAGGGAGAGGTTGAGCAGGTTGGGACTCTATTCCTTGGAGCGCAGGAAGATGAGGGGTGATCTTATAGAGGTGTATAAAATGGTGGGAATAGATCGGGTAGACGTACAGAGTCTCTTGCCCAGAGTAGGGGAATCGAGGACCAGAGGACACAGGTTTAATGTGAAGGTGAAAAGATTTAATATATGAATCTGAGGGGTAACTTTTTCACACAGAGGGTGGTGGGTGTATGGAACGAGCTGCCAGAGGAGGTAGTTGAGGCTGGGACTATCCCATCGTTTAAGAAACAGTTAGACAGGTACATGGATAGGACAGGTTTGGAGGGATGTGGACCAAACACAGGCAAGTGGGACTAGTGTAGGTGGGACATGTTGGCCGGTGTGGGCAAGTTGGTCCGAAGGGCCTGTTTCCACGCATTGAATGACTCTAAGGCTATATTTCCATTGGTTTGGGAACAGCTCCATCCAAGTGCAAGAAATTGTCGCGAATTGTGGACGCAGCCCAGACCATCACACAAGCCAACCTCCCTTCCACTGACTCCATCTACACCTCACGCTGCCTCGGCAAGGCCAGCAGCATCATCAAGGACCAGTCGCACCCCGGCCACTCCCTCTTCTCCCCTCTCCCATCGGGCAAAAGGTACAGAAGTGTGAAAACGCACACACCTCCAGATTCAGGGACAGTTTCTTCCCAGCTGTTATCAGGCAACTGAACCATCCTACCACACCTGAACTACTATCTACCTCATTGGTGACCCTGTGAATGGAAATCCTGAATCAACGCTGTAAGATTGTTCTGTAAAGGTAAAATGGTTGGCCAGGTAGACTGAAATAAAGAGCATAAGATGGCTGCTGACCAGGCTTGCTGGAACTTAGGCTGCAGGTTTCAGGAAGGGAATACACATTGTCTTGTAGTTACTGCATAGTCGTGAATAATAATAATAATGGATGGGATTTATATAGCGCCTTTCTAATACTCAAGGCGCTTTACATCGCATTATTCATTCACTCCTCAGTCACACTCGGTGGTGGTAAGCTACTTCTGTAGCCACAGCTGCCCTGGGGCAGACTGACGGAAGCGTGGCTGCCAATCTGCGCCTACGGCCCCTCCGACCACCACCAATCACTCACACACATTCACACACAGGCAAAGGTGGGTGAAGTGTCTTGCCCAAGGACACAATGACAGTATGCACTCCAAGCGGGATTCGAACCGGCCACCTTCCGGTCGCCAGCCGAACACTTAGCCCATTGTGCCATCTGTCGTCGAATAGGGGATCACCCGCCCCGTCTGACAAGATTGATGAATATACAATCCCCCTCGCCAGGAAGACTAAGGAATGACAAGGAATGTACTGGTCTGAGCTCTAGTGTGGTTCCTCTAACATCTCCTTATATGTACATACCTGTTTTCCTGTATTTTGCGTACGTGTCGGTTCTTTGATCGGGGAATGTGGGAGGTGCTAAACAGTGGCATTAACATATAAAAGGCATTGCAATTAAGGGCAGAGAGCTTGACTCTTTGTTCAAAAAGGAACTGCAGATGCTGGAATATCGAAGGTACACAAAATTGCTGGAGAAACTCAGCGGGTGCAGCAGCATCTATGGAGCGAAGGAAATAGGCGACGTTTCGGGCCGAAACCCTTCTTCAGACTGATGGGGGGTGGGGGGGGGGGAGAAGGAAGGAAAAGGGGAGGAGGAGGAGCCCGAGGGCGGGCGGATGGGAGGGTGGGAGGAGACAGCTAGAGGGTTGAGGAAGGGGAGGAGACAGCAAGGGCTAGCAAAATTGGGAGAATTCAATGTTATTGCCATCCGGACGCAAGGTCCCCAGACGGAATATGAGGTGCTGTTCCTCCAATTTCCGCTGTTGCTCACTCTGGCAATGGAGGAGACCCAGGACAGAGAGGTCGGATTGGGAATGGGAGGGGGAGTTGAAGTGCTGAGCCACCGGGAGTTCAGGTAGGTTATTGCGGCCTCTTGCTGGGTTGTAACCTGTGTGAAGACTCTTGCTCAGTAAACGTACGTTTAAAGCAACCCCGGTGCCTGGTCGATTATTGTCGAAACAACCGATGTGAGAGAAAGAAGTGAATCAACAACCCTCGGGCTATCCTTGTTCGGACTTTACTGGCTTTACCTTGTTCTAAACGTTATTCCCTTATCATGTATCTGTAAGCTCCGAACGGCTCGATTGGAATCATGTGTTGTCTTTCCGCTGACTGGTTAGCACGCAACAAAAAGCTTTTCACTGTACCTCGGTACAGGTGGCAATGAACTAAACAGGGCTGAACTGGTGAGCTTTCATCATCCTCTGGGCTGTAATCCATACAGACATGCACTTGTGATTGTACCATCTTGGAGATGACTGGCTTGATCAGACAAATGGTCTTATTGATTAGGTGTCGGGCGCTGATTGTTAAGGATGCCTTTTGAATGGGAAGCTGAAATTGATAAGTGCCTGGTGGACCGAGGTACATCCACAAACATTCCCACACCGGTGATAATTGTACTATTGATTTTTTTGTGGGAAGAGAAGAACCATTAACAGTAACTGATCAAGAGTCAAGAGTGTTCCATTACCGTAGGTAGCGGCAATGGCAGATACGACAGTGGTGTTTAGGAGACTTTTGGATAGATACATGGATATGCAGTGAATGAGGGATATGGATTGTGTACAATAATAGACAATAGGTGCAGGAGTAGGCCATTCGGCCCTTCGAGCCAGCACCGCCATTCAATGTGATCATGGCTGATCATCCACAATCAGTATCCCGTTCCTGCCTTCTCCCCATATCCCCTGACTCCGCTATCTTTAAGAGCTCTATCTAGCTCTCTCTTGAAAGCATCCAGAGAACCCGCCTCCACCGCCCTCTGAGGCAGAGAATCCCACAGACTCAACACTCTCTGTGAGAAAAAGTGTTTCCTCATCTCCGATCTAAATGGCTTGGCCCTTATTCTTAAACTGTGTGGCCCCTGGTTCTGGACTCAGGAAGAAACAAAGAACCGTAGAAGATGCAACACCTGTCGCGATACCTCCCCCCTCGACTCTGTCCAGGGACCCCGACACTCCTTTCAGGTTAGGCAGAGGTTCACTTGCATCTCCTCCAACCTCATCTACTGTATCCGTTGTTCAAGATGTGGACTCTTATACATCGGCGAGACCAAACGCAGACTGGGCGATCGATTCGCCGAACACCTTCTCTCAGCCCGCCCTGAACCTACCTGATCTCCCGGTTGATGGACACTTTAATTCTCCTTCCCATTCCCACACCGACCTTCCTGTCCTGGGTCTCCTCCATTGTCAGAGTGAGGCTAAACGCAAATTGGAGGATCAGCATCTCGTATTTGAGCAGCTTACAGCCCAGTGCTATGAATATTGATTTCTCTAACTTCAGGTAGCCCCGGCATTCCCTCTCTCTCTCCGTCCCTCCCCCACCCAAGTCGCACCAGCTTCTCGTTCTCACCCAACAAACAGCGTACAATGAGTTTAAGAGTACCAGTTTAAGAAAGAACTGCAGATGCTGGAAAAATCTAAGGTAGACAAAAATGCTGGAGAAACTCAGCGGGTGAGGCAGCATCTATGGAGCGAAGGAATAGGTGACGTTTCGGGTCGAGACCCTTCTTCAAGTTTCCTGTATCACTTATTTTTTGTTGCATATCTTTCATTCGTTGTTCTTTATCTCTCCACATCACCGTCTATATCTCTCGTTTCCTTATCCCTAACCAGTCTGAAGAAGGGTCTCGACCCGAAACATCACCCGTTCCTTCTCTCCGGAGATGCTGCCTGTCCCGCTGAGTTACTCCAGCATTTTTCGTGTCTATCTTCGGTTTAAACCGGCATCTGCAGTTCCTTTCTTACACACACGGTACTGTTCTACGTTCTATCTGACCGACTATTCTGACTCCCCTGCTCCAACTTGCGCTGAGTTTTAGCGGCGGAAATATTGAAGGTCGCTCTGCGTCTGAGATGCTTCTAATTCCTCCCTCTTTATTGTCCGGGCGCCTGAATGTAGACGATGAAAGGCTGCGGGAATGCAGCCGATCGCGATGATTCAAGGACTCTGGAGAGGAAGTGGCAAGGAACTATTTCACCGGGTTGCCGGTGGGAAGAGCCATAGAGTCGCGGAGAATGAAAACAGGCCCTTCGGCCCGTCGGGTCCGTACTGGCCTGTGGACGCCCCCCGTCCCTGTTTATTTTAGTAGGAAGGGTCTGCAGGTGCTTGATCGAACCGAAGACAGACACAACGTGCTGGAGTGACTCAGCGGGACAGGCAGCATCTCTGGAGAGAAGGAACGGGTGACGTTTCGGCTCAGTCTGAAGAAGGGTCTCGACCCGAAAGGTCACCCATCCCTTCGCTCCAGAGATGCTGCCTGTCCCGCTGAGTTACTCCAGCGTTTTGTGTCTATCTTCTATTAATTTTATTTCAGTTTAGTTTCGAGATGCAGCGCGGGAACAGGCCCTTCGGCCCACCGAGTCCGTGCTGACCTGTACACTAGCTCTATCCAAATACTGGACAAGGGCGGTCCCGTACGGGACAAACCAATTTAGCCCAATATACGGGGTGTCCAGACTAATACGGGACCGTTGGCAAAGAGTATAGGAGCAGGGAGGTTCTACTGCAGTTGTACAGGGTCTTGGTGAGACCACACCTGGAGTATTGCGTACAGTTTTGGTCTCCTAATCTGAGGAAGGACATTATTGCCATAGAGGGAGTGCAGAGAAGGTTCACCAGACTGATTCCTGGGATGTCAGGACTGTCATATGAAGAAAGACTGGATAGACTTGGCTTATACTCGCTAGAATTTAAGAGATTGAGAGGGGATCTTATAGAAACGTACAAAATTCTTATGGGGTTGGACAGGCTAGATGCAGGAAGATTGTTCCCGATGTTGGGGTAGTCCAGGACAAGGGGTCACAGTTTAAGGATAAGGGGGAAATCTTTTAGGACCGAGATGAGAAGAAACTTTTTCACACAGAGAGTGGTGAATCTCTGGAACTCTCTGCCACAGAGGGTAGTTGAGGCCAGTTCATTGGCTATATTTAAGAGGGAGTTAGATGTGGCCCTTGTGGCTAAAGGGATCAGGGGGTATGGAGAGAAGGCAGGTACGGGATACTGAGTTGGATGATCAGCCATGATCATATTGAATGGCGGTGCAGGCTCGAAGGGCCGAATGGCCTACTCCTGCACCTATTTTCTATGTTTCTATGTAACCCGAGTCTGAAGTGACTGAAGAACTTTGTCTCCATCACTAAGATGAATCCCAATCTGAAACGTCGCCTATCCATGTCCTGCAGAGATGGTGCCTGACCCGCTGAGTTACTCCAGCACCCTGTTTAGTATTTAGGGGAGTACACCATGGAAACAGACCTCTCGGCCCATCGAGTCCATGCCG